>NC_091285.1:376531210-376773710 GCF_032444005.1 Ranitomeya imitator
TCCCATTATGTAGATAGGGGCAAAATTGTTTGGTGAATTGGAAAGCGCAGGGTTAAAATTTCACCTCACAACATAGCCTATGACGCTCTCGGGGTCCAGACGTGTGACTGTGCAAAATTTTGTTGCTGTAGCTGCGACGCTTCCAACACTTTTCCTTTCACTTTTTCCCCATTATGTAGATAGGGGAAAAATTGTTTGGTGAATTGGAACGCGCGGGGTTAAAATTTCACCTCACAACGAAGCCTATGACGCTCTCAGGGTCCAGACGTGTGACTGTGCAAAATTTTGTTTCTGTAGCTGCGACACCTCCAACACTTTTCCTTTCACTTTTTTCCCCATTATGTAGATAGGGGCAAAATTGTTTGGTGAGTTGGAAAGCGCGGGGTTAATATTTCACCTCACAACATAGCCTATGACGCTCTCGGGGTCCAGACGTGTGACTGTGCAAAATTTTGTTGCTGTAGCTGCGACGCTTCCAACACTTTTCCTTTCAATTTTTTCCCCATTATGTAGATAGGGGCAAAATTGTTTGGTGAATTGGAACGCGCGGGGTTAAAATTTTGCCTCACAATATAGCCTATGACGCTCTTGGGGTCCAGACGTGTGACTGTGCAAAATTTTGTGGCTGTAGCTGCGACTCCTCCAACACTTTTCCTTTCACTTTTTCCCCATTATGTAGATAGGGGCAAAATTGTTTGGTGAATTGGAACGCGCGGGGTTAAAATTTCACCTCACAACGTAGCCTATGATGCTCTCGGGGTCCAGACGTGTGACTGTGCAAAATTTTGTTTCTGTAGCTGCGACGCCTCCAACACTTTTCCTTTCACTTTTTTCCCCATTATGTAGATAGGGGCAAAATTGTTTGGTGAATTGGAAAGCGCAGGGTTAATATTTCACCTCACAACGTAGCCTATGACGCTCTCAGGGTCCAGACGTGTGACTGTGCAAAATTTTGTGGCTGTAGCTGCGACGGTGCAGATGCCAATCCCGGACATACACACACACACACACATACACACACATATACACACACACACACACACACACACACATTCAGCTTTATATATTAGATATTTATTGGAGTGGTGCATTATATTGTAGGTATATATTATTGGTGAATGTACGTCATATATTTCTATTGGTATATATGTGTATTGCTTCATATTTTATTATTCACTGATTGTTATAAATCTCTTTGCTTGTTTAATTCACTATATATATGTATGCATTTGCACTATACAACTGTTTGAGAAAGGTCCACATCTTAGACTGAAATGTCGCACATGGGCCAATAAACCACATTTATTTTTTCAATTGGAATGCTGCCTTCATTTTTCTGGATAATAGCATGAGGTTTGGTACATACCTGGGAAGATTTTCTGCACCCTTTGTTTTCTTTTGGTGCTGCTTTTTGTTTTCTTTTTCTATGTATTTAACTAGAGTTGGAAAACAATTGTAAAAGTTAAAGTGGCAGATTAATCAAAGTTTTTATGTTACAAAAGTTACATGCTTTGAAAAGTCTCAATTTTTGGTGCAATGCTGTGACTTTTGTTGTTTTGAAGCCACTTTGGATCCGCTTGGCCCAACTGGAAGGAGTTGGGATGAGCTGGGGCAGGATTGGGCATGGTCACACCCATTTATCAAATTCATGAGAAATAGTGGCATTTTTGTGCTAGAAATGCTACTGCAGTTCTTGACTGGAGTGGCAAAGTTCACTGAGGCACATGCCACTCAAAAGTGAGATTCGCTGTTTAATTAACTCAGTGCCTCTTTTGCCCCAACAATTAACTATTTCATAGAATGGTAGAGTTGGAAGGGTCCTTTTGGGTCATCTGGTCCAACCCCCTGCTCAAAGCAGGATTCACTAAATCATCCCAGACAGATGTCTGTCCAGCCTCTGTTTGAAGACTTCCATTGGAGGAGAACTCACCACTTCTCGTGGCAGCCTGTTCCATTCTTGATGAATCGTCCCCAAAATATTTTAGGTGAACATAAAAAATGTGATTAAAGGTAGGGAACTTTAAGCTGCAAAGAACTTATTGAATAGAGGACATGGTATACACTAATTATGTTACAGAGTCATTGATCATGTACCAGTAAAGAGACATATGGGATAACAAGGAATGAGTATTAAAATAAAAAGTTGAGTTATTATTATTATTTATTATTTTAGCTCCATTTATTCCATGGCGCTTTACATGTGAGGAGGGGTATACATAATCAAAACAAGTACAATAATCTTAAATAATACAAGTCATAACTGGTACAGGAGGAGAGAGGACCCTGCCCATGAGGGCTCACAATCTACAAGGGATGGGTGAGAATACAGTAGGTGAGGATAGAGCTGGTCGTGCAGCGGTTTGTTCGATCGGTGGTTACTGCAGGTTGTAGGCTTGTTGGAAGAGGTGGGTCTTCAGGTTCTTTTTGAAGGTTTCGATTGTAGGCGAGAGTCTGATATGTTGTTGTAGAGAGTTCCAGAGTAGGGTTGATGCGTGTGAAATTTTGTATGCGATTGTGGAAAGAGGAGATAAGAGGGAAGTAGAGATGGAGATCTTGTGAGGATCGGAGGCTTGCGTGCAAGATTGCCTTGCGCAGGCATGTACTACGGAGGACAGAGAATGAACTTCAATCCAATATTGCAGCCAGCATGCAGCAAGTGGGTGAGGAAAGGGTGAATCAAACACCCCAAAACCCCGCCCCTATGGCTGAAAATTGTTCCCTCCAAATTCAGGTGACGGAGTCCCTTTAAGTTTTAAAAATCTAAAGTCTTCAACTTGAATACTTTATTCCCATAAGGTATGATTTTCAATAATTATCTGAATATTTCCCTGTTGGTTCTCTCCATTTATAACAAGCCTGACAGATTGCTGAAAAACATAAAACACAGACAGATGTATTTTAATAATTTAGTAACTGCAAAAATATACTACAGAATGGACCCCAGTATAGACAGTTAAGATGCTTTCTGGCTTATATGACTGACTAAACATTGGAGAGGAAGTTATCTGAGACAAACATGGAGAGGGAATTCAATACACTATAATTTTATTTGTACTTGATGAGGGCAGCATGGTGCCTCAGTGGTTAGCATTGCAGCACTGGGGTCCTGGGTTCAAATTTCCCCATGGACAACATCTGCAAGGAGTTTGTATGTTCTCCCCATGTTTGCTCGGGTTTTCTCCGGGTTCTCTGGTTTCCTCCCACATTCCAAAGACATAGTGATAGGGAATTTAGATTGTGAGACCCAATGGGGACAGTGATAATAATGTCAGTAAAGCACTGTGGAATTAATGGTGCTCTATAAGAGAGTAAAATAAATAAAAATAAATAAATACTGTATGTGTATGTGAATAATAAAAATACTAAACATTGCATGTATCTGTCTAAGCTTAGCAGACCTGTTATTATAAAGGGTTGCACCACTACCTTTATGTTGATGACCTGTCCTAAGGGACAAGTGTATCTTTTGCAACTCATATATTTAGTACCTTTGAAAATGCACACAGCGAGTTCACTGCACATGAGTATTTATATAGTTATGTCATAGAACAAGGACAATGTTCACAACAGTATGTCACCACAGAGATAATAAACACAGTTTAGTGGCAGTAAACATATAATAAATATAGTTATGTCACAAAAGAGAGAATGCATTTGTGTATATACTGACAATGACATCAGAGCATGAAACAAAGATTTAAATGAAGTAAATGCACAGGAATTATAGTGACAACAAGCCATAGTACTGAAATCATGGATAACAAGAGAATGCACAAGGAGAAATAATAAATCTTTCCTTGGCCCCCTCTTGCCATGAACCTTCGGATAATGCTGCAATGTTCCATTGATAAGTCTATTCCTGCATAAGAATATTTCAGTCCTTTACGTTTTCTCATTCTGTTATGAAGCTGTACTGCACTGTCTTTTGCTTTTTTCTAGAATTTTCTTTTTTCTATCTACCTCTTTGATTATCATTCTGTTCCCTATGATTTAATCTACATTTTATTTTGGTACACAAACTAGATAAAAGCGTTGTTTTGGCAAATGAAGAACAAAGCAGATCTTGGCATTTCTACTTATTGTAAAGTAGGAGCAGCCAGTGCTTAAGACCAAATAAAGTAATTTCAATGAAGTACAAGAGAAATGCTGCTTTGGTGTCCATTGATTTAATCATTGTTGAGTGATTAAGATTCTATTTCAGGAATTATAAAGTCCATTTTATTGTACTCCTCACTAATGTCTTCAACACAAATAGACAGGCTTAAACACACAGATAGCAAGCTGTATTTTTAGAAAAAGATACAAAGAATGTGAACTTACTTAGGAAAACAGTGATCTTTGATACAGTGTGGTTCAATACCCGGCCAATGAATGAACTCAAGTGAGATGTCCACACAACTCATTTGGAATTTTATATTCCATTGTATGAATAAGAGAAATAAATTTGGAAGCAATTAAACTATCAACATCATCCAGGCTAATCCCTTCATTATTTTTGGATCTGAAATTGCTTTTTTTTCTTAAACCAATCTCTTTACAAATGTAAAGAAAGTTCAGGAATATTAATTAGAGATAGGTGAATTAATTTGAGTTGAAATTAATTCTACTAGAATTTTATAAAAATCAGTATTTTGGAGAATATGGCATTTTTTGCAATTCACTCTATGTGAATTAAGCAAAAAGGCGACCACCTGCAGTTGCCATCATGTTGAACACTAAAGGGCAGACAAAAGATTAAAAAGAAAACCAACTTTTCTCACTGATCACCCCTTTGTCCACCCCATTGATCCCTGATCACTATCTGATCCTCCAAACCTACATTGTGTCAAATATCTGGCACTGTGTTCCCCCAAAACCCTGGAATCCTGCAGTGTGCTGACCTTGGGGAGTTCACTATGCATGCTCTGGGATCGATTATAAGCTGGAAGTCCCAGATTAGCGTAAACACTGGGCCACATTTTCTGGCCAGAGATCCAGTAAGTAATAGAGTACGCATACTGATCTTCGGCATTTACTTGTTTCCTTTTGGGAAACTGCCCGTTTCTCACTTTATCACTGAGCCAGAGTTCACTTTAGGCTAGGGCTTCAAGATGCCAGAGTTCACTGGGACTGCTCTGGAGCCTACTTATGGACAGAAACGTCCCTGCTGCGAGTTTCAACCACAGTTCCGGAGGTCATTGTGCATGCGTAGTTAACTCCTGGTCCTGCTTGTAGTTGGAAGTAATGGTCTAGAGTGAACACCAGGTGATGGGCTAGCGGAACGCACCAAGTAATAGAGAGATCGATACGAGGTACGTTCGCAGCTCGGGGTCCACCGTACAGAGATACCTGCTGCAAAGTAATGGCGGATGGACACTGAGCTCACACGTGGGTTAAACTTCACCCCATGTGAAACAAAAGTAAGCTCTGTTGCCTCACAGAGTCGCGCTGTACACATGTAATAATACCCTAACTAGGGTTGTGCTTGCTCTGGAACTCTTCTGTGCTTGCCGCACACATGAAGGAACCAGATGCTAAGCCAAGGCTAATTGCCCCCTACTGACGCTAGCTGCCTGCCTGAGTGTACAGCTCCAAAGCTAAACAGACTCACACCACATATGAACTGAGTGGTAGAGTATCCACAGGCAACAGCCAAACACAAATGATACTAGTGCATGGCCGTGCGGCCATGTGAACCTTTTATAGTTGTAGCTCTCCAGGACCTTTCTAGTGGACCAATGGGAGCTGCTACAGGACCTGAGCGTCTGATACCGTGCTGCACAAGAGGTTGGTACACAAAATGAGAATGCTTGGTCTGGGGGAAAATGTGTGTAAATGGGTTAGTAACTGGCTTAGTGATAGAAAGCAGAGGGTGGTTATAAATGGTATAGTCTAACTGGGTCGCTGTGACCAGTGGGGTACCTCAGGGGTCGGTATTGGGACCTGTTCTCTTCAACATATTCATTAATGATCTGGTAGAAGTTTACACAGTAAAATATCGATATTTGCAGATGATACAAAACTATGTAAAGCAGTTAATACAAGAGAAGATAGTATTCTGCTACAGATGGATCTGGATAAGTTGGAAACTTGGGCTGAAAGGTGACAGATGAGGTTTAACAATTATAAATGTAAGGTTATACACATGGGAAGAAGGAATCAATATCACCATTACACACTGAACGGGAAACCACTGGGTAAATCTGACAGGGAGAAGGACTTGGGGATCCTAGTTAATGATAAACTTACCTGGAGCAGCCAGTGCCAGGCAGCAGCTGCCAAGGCAAACAGGATCATGGGGTGTATTAAAAGAGGTCTGGATACACATGAGAGCATTATACTGCCTCTGTACAAATCCCTAGTTAGACCGCACATGGAATACTGTGTCCAGTTTTGGGCACCGGTGCTCAGGAAGGATATAATGGAACTAGAGAGAGTACAAAGGAGGGCAAAAAATTAATAAAGGGATGTGAGAACTACAATACCCAGATAGATTAGCGAAATTAGGATTATTTAGTCTAGAAAAAAGACGACTGAGGGGCTTTCTAATAACCATGTATAGGTATATAAGGGGACAATACAAATATCTCGCTGAGGATCTGTTTATACCAAGGAAGGTGACGGACACAAGGGGGCATTCTTTGCGTCTGGAGAAGAGAAGGTTTTTACACCAACATAGAAGATGATTCTTTACTATTAGGGCAGTGAGAATCTGGAATTGCTTGCCTGAGGAGGTGGTGATGGCGAACTCAGTCGAGGGGTTCAAAAGAGGCCTGGATGTCTTCCTGGAGCAGAACAATATTGTAACATACAATTATTAGGTTCTGTAGAAGGACGTAGATCTGGGGATTTATTATGATGGAATATAGGCTGAACTGCATGGACAAATGTCTTTTTTCGGCCTTACTAACTATGTTACTATGTTACCCCTGACCTCCAATGAGAGGTCTTCCCTTGGACATGCTCAGAAGGAGAAAAGCAGGACTTAGTCCCAGTAGCGCCTGCTTGCCGCCAAACAGTACTGGTTATAATGGCTGAAACTGGAAGAGCAGCAGTAACCAAACGTGCAGTATCTGTCCGAGCCAAGTGCTGGGACCAACGTCTACGCTGAGCAGGTTCCACTGCGGCTGGAGAAGAATGGGAGACCACAGCAGATATGGTTCGAGATTCCCCCTGTGCAGCGGCAGGAACTCGACACCTATCACCAGGCTAGTGAAGTGAGGCATGGAGGACTGAACAACAGGCAGAGGGGAGTGGGGGTGGCTGGAAAGATAAGCATTCCCAATTACTGGTAGTCATTATCAATTACCGGTAGTCATTATCAATTACCATTGAAAAATAAAACACATTCTTTCAGTACTTTTTCTTGACCCCAAGAAACAGAACGCACAAATACAAAAATGAAAGAAGCAAAAATAAATTGAATAAAAATGAATTAAAATTGTCAACATGATGCATGTTCTTACACCGAGTTTAAGAACACGCATTGTGTTTGAAACGCATTTGGTACTTTGAATTTCACCCCTCTCTACAGGGGCTTTGCACTTAAATGCCTATCAATATATACCATTTTTATTGAAATTTCTATTAAAAAATATTTTTATGGGATTTTTTGTGAGAGCTGAATTATTCTACCTTCCTACTTCATTGCATCTCTTTCTGGCACAGACGAAATCATGTGCTCCACACACAGACCAAGTGAAGTCCTCAAAAGGGAGAGATGAACAATCTCTTCTATGTCTTCACACTATGCCTTTACTTCAAGTCATTACCAGGACTCGGATGCCCCTGCACACTGTGCCAATGTGGTGCACATAGTGATGTCACAACGTAACGAGGTAGGTGTTGACCTTATGACACACAGTGATATTCAAGGCTTAGACATGGTCACAAGTCCTTGTCTAAAATGAAGATACTGAAAATGCAGCACACAATGTCAAAAAAAGCACATAGGACCAGATGGTATATGTGAGCAGCATGGACAGCAGCACAGGTGAATGATGAGGTATCAGGATCATTTTTTAACATTCGGCCATTGATCTACGGTTCAGCAAAATGGCATCCATCTGGTTTCCATTTTCAGGTATTTTAATTCATGTACATTAAAATTTCAAATATCAGAACTCTGGAATATACGAGTTTTTGCAAAATCTAAGTAAAAAGCTAGGTGACTAAAAGAGAATATGAAATCAGAAAAGGACCGATTTTTTATCAGATTTTTACTTGCAAGTTAAATGATCTTTTTGTTCATTTTTTTTTCAATTTTACAGATCAGAAATCCTGCATTAAGCTGCTATATCTGTTCTGTAGCGACTCCTTTCAGCAGTTTATATCGTAAAAGGTAGGGTTATAATGATAAGTACAGTATCACCTTTATTATAAAGTAAATTACATTGGATTCACCATTCACACAATGTGATAGTCACAATTCACCTCTGCCTTCTCCCTTCACAAAGACCTTTGATCATAGGATACCTAGAAAAAGACATGCAAATTGCCTCTTCTGAGAAAAAGAGGACTTAAACTCTATAGCGCCACCTGTTGGAAGTGGCCTCCTTAC
Organism: Ranitomeya imitator; assembly: GCF_032444005.1. Classification (NCBI taxonomy): domain Eukaryota; kingdom Metazoa; phylum Chordata; class Amphibia; order Anura; family Dendrobatidae; genus Ranitomeya; species Ranitomeya imitator. Next base: position 376,539,750 of record NC_091285.1, read on the forward strand.
CTTGACAAGCCAGCTGGTATGTCACTCTCCATAAGGAGAAACGTTACCCCTTAGAACCCAGTCCAGAGCCTCTCACCTTGCCAAATCAGTTCTCATGCTTCGCACTGACGAGGGCCAAAAGCCCGAAACACCGTGTCTGCAAACTTAGATACTGATTTGGCTTTAATCCTAAGTCTTACAGGGTTGATTGTGACTTGTAGGATCGCTACTTCCAACAAGTGGCGCTATAGAGTTTAAGTCCTCTTTTTCTCAGAAGAGGCAATTTGCATATAGAAAAAGACAGACAGTCTATTGCTGCCTAAATCCATGTGACTGCTGAAAAGAACAGAAAGAATAAACATCATAATAGGCCAACGGCCAGTATGTGAAAATTGAATGATTTCTGTAATTTTTTAATAGAAAAAGCAAAATTCTCTTGTCTATTTGGGCACAGCCAACAACATATTTAACATACTGCACCGCGTAGCAAAGAAAAGCACTGTATTTAGCATGTAACATTTAGATGTTACTTAAGATCACCATTAGAGATCAGAGGATCAGGAAACGTTTGAATTTTCATGATCTTATGGATTTTCCTAGGAAATTATATTTGAAGAAGCTATTCTATCGTATTTAATGTTCCTTAGTATACTTGGAGGTCCATTCTGACTCTAGAGCATAACAAACAAAGAATGAAAAAAGAAACCTATAAAAAAATACAGATACTCTGCTTCTCACTGTCAGGCTGGCATCACACTAGAGAGTTTTATGGACGTATGAGAGGCGCAAAAACTACGCATTGCACATGGACCATTGATTCTCTATGGGGCAGCTCCTATCTGCCGTATATTTCTCAGCCGTATTTTACGGTCGTAGAAAATCTCAGCATGCTGCGTTTGTCAGCGTATTGCGCAAAAAAATCTGCCAATGAAAGTCTATGGGGGTGATAAAAATACACATGGACCATCAGTGTGACTTGCGAGAAATACGCAGCGGTGTTCTATAGAAAAGCCAGCAATTCAGTGCGCGTACAGTAAAATCACACTGACAGGTTAGAATAGAATGGACAGAATTAAATGTCTACACATAGTATATGTATATATATATATATATATATATATATATACTAGATTGTGGCCCAATTCTAACGCATCGGGAATTCTAGAATATGCATGTCTCCGTAGTATACGTCGATACTGTGCCCGTCGCTGATTGGTCGGGGCCTGGCGGCCTCGACCAATCAGAGACGCGGGATTTCCAGGACAGACAGACAGACAGACAGACAGACAGACAGACGGAAAAACCCTTAGACAATTATATATATATAGATATATATATATATATCTATATATATATACTAGATTGTGGCCCGATTCTAACGCATCGGGTATTCTAGAATATGCATGTCCCCATAGTATATGGACAATGATGATTCCAGAATTTGCGGCAGACTGTGCCCGTCGCTGATTGGTCGAGGCAAGCTTTATGACATCATCGTCGCCATGGCAACCATTATGACATCTACGTCGATACTGTGCCCATCGCTAAATCAGAAACGTGGGATTTCTACGTCCTTTATGACATCATCGTCGCTGTGCCCGTTGCTGATTGGTCGAGGCCTGGTGGCCTCGACCAATCAGAGACGTGGGATTTCTACGTCGATACTGTGCCCGTTGCACATTTTTTAACCCCTTCAGATGGATTTACAGTGTGGGACGTGACTGAGCACCGGAAAGGTATGGGATATTGCTGCTTTTTAATTTTATTTCTCTAACAGAACGAGGGTCGTCATTTGGATTAAGAGTATAATAAACTTTTACAACACCCTGTGTCTTTATTTCAATAAAATACATTTTTCCTAATGTGTGTGCATTTTATTAACCATTTACTACTATTGGATTAATAAGAAATAGGTGTCTTATTGACACCTCTCCATTATTAACCAGGCTTAATGTCACCTTACAATAGCAAGGTGGCATTAACCCTTTATTACCTGATATCCTACTGCTACAGGGGAGTGGGAAGAGAGTGGTTAAGTGCCAGAATAGGCGCATCTTACAGATGTGCCTTTTGTGGGGTGGCTGGGGGCAGATGTTTTTAGCCGGGGGGGGGGGGCTGTTGTGAATTCTGTTGTCGGGCTCCCTCCTGTGGTCATGAATGGTACTTCGGCTGGTTCTGTCTATGGACTTCCTCTGGTGGCTGTGGGTGTTTCTGAGTTTCCTTCCACAGGCTAAGTCGTTAGTGGGCTGCTCTATTTAACTCCACTTAGATCTTTGCCCCATGCCAGCTGTCAATGTTGTACTATTGGTCTAGTTCGCTCCTGGATCGTTCTGGTTACCTGTTTATTCCAGCAGAAGCTAAGTTCCTCTTTGCTATTTTCTTGTTTGCTATTTTTTCTGTCCAGCTTGCTATTGTGAATATTGCCTTGCTTGCTGGAAGCTCTGGGACGCAGAGGGGCGCCTCCGCACCGTGAGTCGGTGCGGAAGGATTTTTTTCCCTGCTCACTCTGCGTGGCTTTTTGTAGGTTTTTGTGCTGACCGCAAAGTTACCTTTCCTATCCTCTGTCTGTTCAGTAAGTCGGGCCTCTCTTTGCTAAATCTATTTCATCTCTGTGTTTGTGATTTCATCATACTCACAGTCAATATATGTGGGGGCTGCCATTTCCTTTGGGGAATTTCTCTGAGGCAAGGTAGGCTTTATTTTCCTATCTTTAGAGCTAGCTAGTTCTGAGGCTGTGACGAGTTGCATAGGGAGCGTTAGGAGCAATCCACGGCTATTTCTAGTGTGTGTGATAGGATTAGGGATTGCGGTCAGCAGAGTTTCCACTTCCCAGAGCTTGTCCTGTATTTTTGTAGCTATCAGGTCTTTCCGGGTGCTCTTGACCATCAGGTCCATTCTTGTCCTAACCACCAGGTCATAACAGGGGGCAATAACAGTGGTCCCTCTCTAGGCTATTAATATCTGCCCTCAGTCACTGGCTTTCCCACTCTGGCGGAGAAAATTACGCGGGAGCCCACACCAGTTTCTTCCGTGAATTAACCCTTTATTTTAACAGCTAGAGCCCCCAAATTTTGCACACAGACACTTCTAACATTAGTAGTGAGGAATATGCAAAAACAAGGGATATGAAATGGTTTACTGTATGTAAACCGTGTCTCATATCCTGTCGGGTTTGGGAAGGAGATAGCAAAAGCCGACAATTGAATTACCGGCTATTCTGCTATCTTGCGCTGTATGAAATATAAATATATGTATGTATACAGTGGGGCAAAAAAGTATTTAGTCAGTCAGCAATAGTGCAAGTTCCACCACTTAAAAAGATGAGAGGCGTCTGTAATTTACATCATAGGTAGACCTCAACTATGGGAGACAAACAGAAAAAAAAATCCAGAAAATCACATTGTCTGTTTTTTTAACAATTTATTTGCATATTATGGTGGAAAATAAGTATTTGGTCAGAAACAAACAATCAAGATTTCTGGCTCTCACAGACCTGTAACTTCTTCTTTAAGAGTCTCCTCTTTCCTCCACTCATTACCTGTAGTAATGGCACCTGTTTAAACTTGTTATCAGTATAAAAAGACACCTGTGCACAACCTCAAACAGTCTGACTCCAAACTCCACTATGATGAAGACCAAAGAGCTGTCAAAGGCCACCAGAAACAAAATTGTAGCCCTGCACCAGGCTGGGAAGACTGAATCTGCAATAGCCAACCAGCTTGGAGTGAAGAAATCAACAGTGGGAGCAATAATTAGAAAATGGAAGACATACAAGACCACTGATAATCTCCCTCGATCTGGGGCTCCACGCAAAATCCCACCCCATGGGGTCAGAATGATCACAAGAACGGTGAGCAAAAATCCCAGAACCACGCGGGGGGACCTAGTAAATGTACTGCAGAGAGCTGGGACCAATGTAACAAGGCCTACCATAAGTAACACACTACACCACCATGGACTCAGATCCTGCAGTGCCAGACATGTCCCACTGCTTAAGCCAGTACATGTCCGGGCCCGTCTGAAGTTTGCTAGAGAGCATTTGGATGATCCAGAGGAGTTTTGGGAGAATGTCCTATGGTCTGATGAAACCAAACTGGAACTGTTTGGTAGAAACACAACTTGTCGTGTTTGGAGGAAAAAGAATACTGAGTCGCATCCATCAAAAACCATACCTACTGTGAAGCATGGTGGTGGAAACATCATGCTTTGGGGCTGTTTCTCTGCAAAGGGGCCAGGACGACTGATCCGGGTACATGAAAGAATGAATGGGGCCATATATTGTGAGATTTTGAGTGCAAACCTCCTTCCATCAGCAAGGGCATTGAAGATGAAACGTGGCTGGGTCTTTCAACATGACAATGATCCAAAGCACACCGCCAGTGCAACGAAGGAGTGGCTTCGTAAGAAGCATTTCAAGGTCCTGGAGTGGCCTAGCCAGTCTCCAGATCTCAACCCTATAGAAAACCCTTGGAGGGAGTTGAAAGTCCGTGTTGCCAAGCGAAAAGCCAAAAACATCACTGCTCTAGAGGAGATCTGCATGGAGGAATGGGCCAACATACCAACAACAGTGTGTGGCAACCTTGTGAAGACTTACAGAAAATGTTTGACCTCTGTCATTGCCAACAAAGGATATATTACAAAGTATTGAGATGAAATTTTGTTTCTGACCAAATACTTATTTTCCACCATAATATGCAAATAAATTGTTAAAAAAACAGACAATGTGATTTTCTGGATTTTTTTTTCTCAGTTTGTCTCCCATAGTTGAGGTCTACCTATGATGTAAATTACAGACGCCTCTCATCTTTTTCAGTGGTGGAACTTGCACTATTGCTGACTGACTAAATACTTCTTTGCCCCACTGTATGTGTTTCACTGATATATATATATATACACAGTGGGGCAAAAAAGTATTTAGTCAGTCAGCAATAGTGCAAGTTCCACCACTTAAAAAGATGAGAGGCGTCTGTAATTTACATCATAGGTAGACCTCAACTATGGGAGACAAACTGAGAAAAAAAAATCCAGAAAATCACATTGTCTGTTTTTTTAACATTTTATTTGCATATTATGGTGGAAAATAAGTATTTGGTCAGAAACAAAATTTCATCTCAATACTTTGTAATATATCCTTTGTTGGCAATGACAGAGGTCAAACGTTTTCTGTAAGTCTTTACAAGGTTGCCACACACTGTTGTTGGTATGTTGGCCCATTCCTCCATGCAGATCTCCTCTAGAGCAGTGATGTTTTTGGCTTTTCGCTTGGCAACACGGACTTTCAACTCCCTCCAAAGGTTTTCTATAGGGTTGAGATCTGGAGACTGGCTAGGCCACTCCAGGACCTTGAAATGCTTCTTACGAAGCCACTCCTTCGTTGCCCTGGCGGTGTGCTTTGGATCATTGTCATGTTGAAAGACCCAGCCACGTTTCATCTTCAATGCCCTTGTTGATGGAAGGAGGTTTGCACTCAAAATCTCACGATACATGGCCCCATTCATTCTTTCATGTACCCGGATCAGTCGTCCTGGCCCCTTTGCAGAGAAACAGCCCCAAAGCATGATGTTTCCACCACCATGCTTTACAGTAGGTATGGTGTTTGATGGATGCAACTCAGTATTCTTTTTCCTCCAAACACGACAAGTTGTGTTTCTACCAAACAGTTCCAGTTTGGTTTCATCAGACCATAGGACATTCTCCCAAAACTCCTCTGGATCATCCAAATGCTCTCTAGCAAACTTCAGATGGGCCCGGACATGTACTGGCTTAAGCAGTGGGACACGTCTGGCACTGCAGGATCTGAGTCCATGGTCGCGTAGTGTGTTACTTATGGTAGGCCTTGTTACATTGGTCCCAGCTCTCTGCAGTTCATTCACTAGGTCCCCCCGTGTGGTTCTGGGATTTTTGCTCACCGTTCTTGTGATCATTCTGACCCCACGGGGTGGGATTTTGCGTGGAGCCCCAGATCGAGGGAGATTATCAGTGGTCTTGTATGTCTTACATTTTCTAATTATTGGTCCCACTGTTGATTTCTTCACTCCAAGCTGGTTGGCTATTGCAGATTCAGTCTTCCCAGCCTGGTGCAGGGCTACAATTTTGTTTCTGGTGTCCTTTGACAGCTCTTTGGTCTTCACCATAGTGGAGTTTGGAGTCAGACTGTTTGAGGGTGTGCACAGGTATCTTTTTATACTGATAACAAGTTTAAACAGGTGCCATTACTACAGGTAATGAGTGGAGGAAAGAGGAGACTCTTAAAGAAGAAGTTACAGGTCTGTGAGAGCCAGAAATCTTGATTGTTTGTTTCTGACCAAATACTTGTTTTCCACCATAATATGCAAATAAAATGTTAAAAAAACAGACAATGTGATTTTCTGGATTTTTTTTTCGCAGTTTGTCTCCCATAGTTGAGGTCTACCTATGATGTAAATTACAGACGCCTCTCATCTTTTTAAGTGGTGGAACTTGCACTATTGCTGACTGACTAAATACTTTTTTGCCCCACTGTATATATATATATATATATGTGTATATATATATATATATATACATATATATATGTATATATATATATGTATATATATATATATATATATATATATATATATATATATATATAGACTGTATATATGTTTTCACGAATATTAGAGCCCATGGATCCATTCTATGTCCATTTTGCAAGCCGGGGAGAAAATCTGGCTGTACGGATGCCATACGGATTACATACAGAGGTTTACATGCACAAAATATACAGCCACACCCTGCCTACAGATGACATACGGATCACTGTTTTGGGATCATTTCTGTGTATTACAGAATCTTTTTATCACCACTGATATCATGCACTGATATCTCTGACTTCTGGCTCTGAGGACTGGGAGGGTTGTCTGCAAGCATGCAAAAGGTCATGATGTTATGACTTCTTGACCTCACGCTTATATGAACAGAACTGTCCTGAGCCCTATTAGAGCCAAAAGTCCCACATTGTATGAGAGGTTATTAAGTGCTGGATGCGATAGTTAGGCTATGTGCACACATCCAGAATTGCCATGGAAATTTCTGTGGCAATTTCGCAACTGTGCCACGGGTAAAATGCATGTGGAATTGGCATGCATTTTCTCGCTAAACACTAGCATTTTACAAGCATAATTAGCTTGCAGAATGCTAGCGTTTTCCAAGCGATCTGTAGCATCGCTTGGAAAACGGATTGACAGGTTGGTCACACTTGTCAAACACAGTGTTTGACAAGTGTGACCAACTTTTTACAATTGATGCTGCCTATGCAGCATCAATAGTAAAAAGATCTAATGTTAAAAATAATAAAAAAATAAATAAATTGTGTTATTCTCACCTTCCGGCGTCCTCGGCAGTCTTCCTGCTCTTTGCGATGCTCCTAATCCCAATAATGGATAGCTGCAATTACCTCAGATTGCGTAGTGGTCTCACGAGACCCACATCATCACAGGTCATTGCCGCAAAGCATCACTGGGAATGGAAGCATCGCGAGGAGCGGGAACGCTGCGAGGGACGCTGGAAGGTGAGAATATCACGAGTTATTATTTTCATTCTTTTTTTAACAATTATATGGCTCCCAGGGGCTGAAGGAGAGTCTCCTCTACCCTGGGTACCAACCGCACATGATCCGCTTACTTCCCGCATAGTGGGCATAGCCACATGCAGAAAGTAAGCGGATCAGTGCATTCCTATGTGATCAGTGCATTCCTATGTGTGCAGAATCCCCGCGATTCTGCACAAGGAATAAACATGCTGCGTTTTTTCCGTGGCGGAATCACATTCCGGGATAAAAACGCATGTGCACAAAAATTGCGGATTGCATTCTAATAATAGTATACTTAAGGTATGCTTTTTTTGCAGTTTTATCGTGTTTTTATAGTAAAAAAAGCGAAAAAACCGCAAAAAAATCCTGAACATGTGCACATAGCCTATGAGGATGCGCCAAGGACCGAAAGGGTGATGGCGAGAAGAGGTTGGAGAAGTGAGCAGCATGGAGGTGGAGAGTGGTGGAATAGCAGTGGAGCAATAAGTATAAGCATTTTATTTTAAATTTTTCATAGCCTTTTGCACTTCAGAAAAATGACAACATTTGATAAATTGACCTTTTAAAGGCTATATACACTTTTGCTTGAAAAAATATATAGATTTACATATTTTATTGGGTTACCTTTTATTGCACCATATCTGCAATCTTCATTCATTTTCAGACTTCCTGATATACAACTTTCAATAAAGGGAACTGTAGAAGAAAAGAAGCGCGAATAGGGTTTTATCCGATAGATTCAGAATCTGTTATTCTGAAAACTCCTCACCTGGTGCCCCTTTGACAAGGCATATAACATCAGCTGCCACAGATCCACGGGTCAGGCATTGACCATATCAGGAACCATAGAAAGGAATTTTGAGGATATCATCCATGCTGCTGAACAAATAGAAGTCCGGACGTATTGAATAAAAGGAATGGTGGCTTTACTCAACGCGTTTCAAAGTCTACATATGACTTCTTCCTCAGGAATTACCACATTCATATAATTCCTGAAGAAGAAGTCATATGTAGACTTCGAAACGCATTGAATAAAGCCACCATTCCTTTTCTTCAATACGTCCGGACTTCTATTTGTTCAGCAGCGCGGATGATATCCACAAAATTATTTTGTATGGTTCCTGATATACAACTTTATTATTTTTCAGTCATTCATTAAAGTATGGTCTGCCATATTTTTGTGCATACTATCGTAAAAAAAAATGCAGACTACATTGTCAATATAATGTTTCCAGAAACATGAATGATGCTGGAAAATGTCAGCTACGATTTCAGGAGCTGAGTTGAAAATTCAAAGCCAGGGGTTATCCCCCTTGAGTCCTACATCGAGCATAAGAGATCACGCCGGCTTCTACCATGGAGAACTCAGAACGCATCCCTTTAGTGCATACTTTTCTTTTGTGCACCTACAAAATGTGCTAATGCTTACGGATAGATCTGTCTGTAAGCATTAGCACATTACTAAACTTCCTACCCTAAAATTGCAGAATTCCTGGCCAACTTGTTACCATTTCAGATGTCCTCCAAATTTAAAGAATAAAACAGTCAAACCAGATATTGGCTCTATTTCCAACATTCCACGACAGAGGTTTCTTGCCATACCAAAGCATGGTACCTTCTCATGCCTTCACTGTTTTCAGTGCAATAACATCCTGAAAGCTGACACTATCATCTGTAGTCTGGGAAACTTTATCCTTTCAAGGTCTTTTTCACTTGTGACTCCACTAATGTTGTCTACCTTATAAAGTGTACGTGCGGTCTCTTATATGTTGGGAAGACCACGCAGCATATAAGACTGCATCGCTAAACATAAATCTACTATTCGTTGCAAAAACTTGATGCTGCCAGTTCCTCAAAATTTCCTTAATACTGGCCATTTAGTAGCCCAATTAAAATATCAGGTCATTGAACAGGTTAACCAACCAAGAAGGAGAATGAACCTACACTCCATTTTAAAGTAATGTGACATTAACTCCACGCACTAACACCAAGGGGTCTGAACAGGGACTATGACTTACATTGTATTTTTTTTCTGAAGAAGAAGTTATATACTTTGAAACACCCTGAAATAAACCACCACCTTACTGTACCATACTGGGATAAACATCTCAATTTTGTGGGCAGTGCAGAATATGTCCACTAACTCCCTTTACAGTCTGATGACTGATGGTCGCTTACTGACCCGTGGATCTGCTGTGGCTGATTTTCTACATTATATGCCTTTTAACAGATTGAACAGATGAGTTTAATGTGGGTGCAAAACTTACTGTCTTTCTCGGATGAGACTCTATTTGTGCTGATCTCTCCTACAGTTTCTTGGTTAATTCCATAAAAATGTGAGGTGGTTGATAATTTTCTTTGTTTCATGCTCAAATGGATCTAGAGGATGGGATTGTAATTAATAGGCATAGTTTACATTGTATGCTCATGTCCGGGTGAAGTGTCACTGGATGCGCTGTTGATAATAGAATTCCACGAACCTAAGTTTTGTCCTGATGAAGCGGTCCTGCGTTGATCTCGAAACATGTTGACGTTGTAAACCTGTTAAAGTAAAGTGTATAACGAAAATATTTGTGGAATTATCAGCAGCGCATAAAGTTACACTTCACCCGGATATGTTCTGTTTCTAAAGCCTCTTTCACACTTCCGTCATTTGGCCAACATCGCAATGCGTCGTTTTGGAGAAAAAACGCATCCTGCAAAGTTGCCCACAGGATGCGTTTTTTCTCCATAGACTTGCATTAGCGACGCATTGCGATGTATGGCCACACGTCTCATCCGTCGTATAACGGATGTGTCGTGATTTTGCGGCCCATCATGGTGAAAAAACGTTTAATGCAACTTTTTTCGTCCGTCGGAACTGCCATTTCCGACCGCGGATGCACGGCCGGAACTCCACCCCCTCATAATGGGCAGCAGATGCGTCTGAAAACTGCATCCGCTGCCCACGTTGTGCACTATTTGCACAACGTCCGTCGGTACGTCGGGCCGACGGTTTGCGACAGCCCCGTACCGACGGAAATGTGAAAGAGGCCTTAGTCCTTTGGACTCATGTCTTGCAGCAGCTGATCTATGCGGGTGTTACATGTTGCTTTGTTGCAGCTTCATGTTGGTTTATGTGTTGTTTTAACATTTAAAGCCCTGTTGTGTGCTATTCCTTTTCCCAGTTTACCCTACTACTATTGTATGCTCATGTCATTGTTGGATTGCAAATAACATTAATTTCACTCTTTTAGAATTTTATCCTTTGATCATGTCCCTAGTCTACATATGATTGATTGTGAACACCATCTATGGACAGAGTCATGCTCCTCTGCACTGCATTTCCACATATAGAATACTTGCAGAGTGTCACCACATCTTGCTTTGCACCTGATCCTTATCTTCGGACCTGATATTAACCTTAAAATATGTGGATAACGAGGCACTAAACTCTGTTTCTTCTTTTTTTCTGGGTGCATTTACTGCCCTAGCATCTCCTGCATGCAACAGTAGAGTATAGTCTCCAAAGTGTAACCACTCCTATTTAGGTTTGCTACTTTACCACAACTCCTCTATTGTGATTGATCTTCCCTCCATAGGATTGTCATAGACCATGCCTCCTTAGTCTGCCGAGTACATGCCTCCTTTTCTCATGATCACTCATGATTGTCTGGTACATGCATCATTGCATTCCATTGGCTAGTCCATTGCATGCATGACAGTTACTGGGTCTTTAAAACTTGTGTTTCACGAACTGTGAGAGCGCTTCCAGTCTTATCAGTGGATACCGCAGACCCACACCACATGTTCTCTAATCATATGTTCTTTACTGGATTGCAATTACGCTGTCTGTAATTCTTTACATTTATTATTTTTCTTTAGACTGATGAAGGTCTTGTATTGACCGAAACGTCTCTATATTCCTGTTGAATACACCAAAAAGTGTGCCAAGTGTTTTACATTATTGATGACAGATTTGATGTCCTACTTGTGAACCACCTTTTTCCAGAAGTGCCATGTCTTTTTCCAATTATATTTTTGTGTTTGTCTGAAAAAGACAAATACTGCAAAAACAGAGGCCAAATACCATCTAAAGTAACTTCGACTTTCATTGAAGTGAATGACTGTCTGGGTCCTCGTTTTTTTTTAATTTACACAAAAAAACCTCCTAAGGGTCAAAAACAAAAGCTCATATGGATTTGTATTAGTTTTGCTGGATGAGGTACTTAGAGGGCACTGCAGCAGCAAATGTGGAACATCATTAAAGAATATAGTTTAGGAAGTTGTTTAGCTTTGTAGTTAGGAGAAAAAATGAGTGAACATGATTTTAGGGTGTATAAAATATAGCTTAGAAAATAAAATCCTGTGATCCCAATGTATTCTTAAACTTTTATAAATCACTTTTTAGGCCACATCTAGAATATGGGATCCAGTTTTGAACCTGCACTGTGCCGCTGTATCTGGGATGATTGGGAAAAAAGATAAGTGGATTGATTAATTATACTGCAATCCAGTGTCCAGGTCAGTAGTATCTGGCATCTGGATGGGAAGTTTGTGAATCTTTTACCTTCAGGCATCCCTGAGACGGCTTTTGTTTATCCAGGGCTGGCACAACATCATTTTGCACCATGCTCTTCTCTAGTTGGAATTTATGGATTTATTTTTTGTTCATTAATTCAGAATTGTAGCAGCCAGAACTTTCTCATCTTTATGCTTCAATTTATACGTTGCATAAATAAAAAAAATTGGTTGACTTACACATTTTCTAAGACTCATAACTTTTTATCCCCTTAATCCCATATGACGTACTATCCCGTCGAGGTGACCTGGGACTTAATTCCCAGGGATGGGATTGTACGTTATAGGTGATCGCCCACGCTCACAGGGGGAGCCGATTGTCAGCTGCTCCTGGCACATTAACCCCCAGAACACTGCGATCAAACATCATCGCAGCATTTTGGCAGCATAGGGAAGCATCGCGCAAGGAGGTAGCTCCCTGCAAGCTTCCCTGAGACCCTTGGAACAACGCGATGTGATCGCGTTGTTCAGAGCGTCTCCTACCTCCTCCCTGCAGGCCCAGGATTCAAAATGGCCACGGGGCTCCTTCCGAGTCTTGCAGGGAGGTGGCTTGCAAGCGCCTGCTCAGAGCAGGAGCCAGCAAGCCTCCCTGCAGTGCCTGTCAGATCACTGATCTGACACAGTGCATTGCAAAGTGACCCCTGGGGCAATCTTATAAAGTTGAAAAAAAAATATTTGCATGTGTAAAAAAAAATCCTAAATAAAGGAAAAAATATATATATATTGTTCCTATAAATACATTTCTTAATCTAAATTAAAAAAACAATAAAAGTACAAATATTTAGTATTGCCAAGTCCATAACGACCCAACCTATAAAACTGTCCCACTAGTTAACCCCTTCAGTGAACACCGTAAAAAAAGAGGCAAAAAAACAACGCTTTTGTTATCATACTGCCAAACAAAAAGTGGAATAACACGTGATCAAAAAGATAGATATAAATACCCATGGTACCGCTGAAAACATCATCTTGTCCCGCAAAATACACCATCATCAGCAAAAAAATTAAAAAGTTATAGTCCTCAGAATAAAGCGATGCAAAAATACTTAGTTTTTATATAAAAGAGTTTTTATGGTATAAAAGCGTCAAAACATAAAAAATGATATAAATGTGGTATTGCTTTAATCGCACTGACCCGAAGAATAAAACTGCTGGTTTTTGGTCATTCTGCTTCACAAAAATCGGAATAAAAAGCGATAAAAAAAGTCACGTGCCCGAAAATGATACGAATAAAAATGTCAACTCAGCCCACAAAAAACAAGACCTCACATGACTCTGTGGACCAAAATATGGAAAAATTATAGCTCTCAAAATGTGGAGATGCAAAAATTATTTTTTGCAATAAAAACCATCTTTTAGTGTGTGACAGCTGCCAATCATAAAAGTCCGCTAAAAAACTTGCTATAAAAGTAAATCAAACCCCCCTTTATCACCCTCTAAGTTAGGGAAAAATAATAAAATTAAAAAATGTATTTCTTTCCATTTTCCCATTACGGTTAGGGTTAGGGTTGGGGCTAAAGTTAGGGTTAGGGCTACAGTTAGGGTTGGGGCTAAAGTTAGGGTTAGGGTTGGGGCTACAGTTAGGGTTAGAGCTACAGTTAGGGTTGGGGCTACAATTAGGGTTACGGTTGGGACTAAAGTTAGGGTTAGGGTCAGGGCTAAAGTTAGGGTTAGGGCTACAGTTATGGTTGGGGCTACAGTTAGGGTTGGGGCTAAAGTTATAACCTCATAAAGGGACAGTGGTCAGAATTGTAAAAATTGGCCCGGGCATTAACATGCAAAACACCCTTGGGGGTTAAGAGGTTAAAATATTCATCAATGGAGCTGAGTGGGGCTTGATATTTTTGCATGGCAAGCTAGTGTCTTTATTCATATGTTTTGATTGCTTTTCATTTAAATATTTAGCATTTATGTGGTCAACAAAACACTTCAACTGTAATGTTTATTTTTTTCTCATTACTTTAACTGATCAGCTTAATTAATTTTAATGTTTTCATAGGTCAAAATGGGGTGATTTGAATTTTTCTATTTTTTTTTTCAATTTTTCTACTTTATTTGTAGTCCTTTTAGAAGATTTGATCCTTCAACCAAATGATTAATTGTACTACATACAGCAATATCACAGTATTGCTCTACATTTGTGGGAAAAAGTGTTTGTCCCTTCCCAATTTCCTATTCTTTTGCATGTTGGTTGTACTTAACCCCTTAGTGACAGAGCCAATTTGGTACTTAATGACCAGGCCAATTTTTGCAATTCTGACCACTGTCACTTTATGAGGTTATAACTCTGGAACGCTTCAACGGATCCCGCTGATTCTGAGATTATTTTTTCGTGACATATTGTACTTCATGTTAGTGCTAACATTTCTTCGATATTACTTGCGATTATTTATGAAAAAAACGGAAATATGGCGAAAATTTTTAAAATTTTGCAATTTTCAAACTTTGTATTTTTATGTCCTTAAATCAGAGAGATATGTCATGAAAAATAGTTAATAAATAACATTTCCCACATGTCTACTTTACATTAGCACAATTTTGGAAACAAAATTTTTTTTTGTTAGGGAGTTATAAGGGTTAAAAGTTGACCAGCAATTTCTCATTTTTACAACACCATTTTTTTTTAGGGACCACATCACATTTGAAGTCATTTTGAGGGGTCTATATGATAGAAAATAATAAAGTGTGACACCATTCTAAAAACTACACCCCTCAAGGTTCTCAAAACCACATTTAAGAAGTTTATTAACCCTTTACGTGCTTCACAGGAACTGAAACAATGTGGAAGGAAAAAATGAACATTTAACTTTTTTTTGCAAACATCTTAATTCAGAACCATTTTTTTTATTTTCACAAGTGTAAAAACAGAAATGTAACCATAAATTTTGTTATGCAATTTCTCCTGAATACGCCAATACCCCATATGTGGGGGTAAACCACTGTTAAGGCGCACCGCAGAACTTAGAAGTGAAGGAGCGCCGTTTGACTTTTTCAATGCAGAATTGGCTGGAATTGAGATCGGACACCATGTCACATTTAGAGAGCCCCTGATGTGCCTAAACAGTGGAAACTCCCCACAAGTGACACCATTTTGGAAACTAGACCCCTTAAGGAACTTATCTAGATGTGTGGTGAGCACTTTGAACCCCCAAGTGCTTCACAGAAGTTTATAACGTAGAGCCGTGAAAATAAAAAATCGCTTTTGTTTACACAAAAATGATCTTTTCGCCCACAAATTCTTATTTTCACAAGGGTAACAGGAGAAATTAGACCACAAAAGTTGTTGTGCGATTTCTCCTGAATAAGTCGATACCCCATATGTGAGGGTAAACCACTGTTTGGGCGCACCGCAGAGCTTGGAAGTGAAGGAGCGCCGTTTTACTTTTTCAATGTTGAATTGGCTGGAATTGAGATCAGACGCTATGTCGCGTTTGGAGAGCCCCTGATGTGCCTAAACAGTGGAAACCCCCCACAAGTGACACCATTTTGGAAACTAGACCCCTTAAGGAACTTATCTAGATGTGTGGCGAGCACTTTGAACCCCCATGTGCTTCACAGAAGTTTATAACGTAGAGCCGTGAAAAAAAAAATTTGCATTTTTTCTACAAAAATGATCTTTTTGCCCACAAATTTTTATTTTCACAAGGGTAACAGGAGAAATTAGACCACAAAAGTTGTTGTGCAATTTCTCCTGAGTACGTCGATACCCAATATGTGGGGGTAAACCACTGTTTGGGCGCACCGCAGAGCTTGGAAGAGAAAGAGTGCCGTTTTACTTTTTCAATGTAGAATTGGCTGGAATTGAGATCGGACGCCATGTCGCGTTTGGAGAGCCCCTGATGTGCCTAAACAGTAGAAATTCCCCACAAGTGACCCCATTTTGGAAACTAGACCCCCCATGGAACTTATCTAGATGTGTGGTGAGAACCTTGAATGCCCAAGTGCTTCACAGAAGTTTATAATGCAGAGCCGTGAAAATAAAAAATATTTTTTTTTCCACAAAAAAGATTTTTTAGCCCCCAAGTTTTTATTTTCACAAGGGTAACAAGAGAAATTGGACCCCAAAAGTTGTTGTCCAATTTGTCCTGAGTATGCTGGTACCCCATATGTGGGGGTAAACCACTGTTTTGGCGCACGGCAGAGCTCGGAAGGAAGGAGCGCCGTTTTGGAATGCAGACTTTGATAGAATGGTCTGCGGGTATTATGTTGCGTTTGCAGAGCCCCTGATGTACCTAAACTGTAGTAACCCCCCACAAGTGACCCCATTTTGGAAACTAGACCCCCCAAGGAACTTATCTAGATGTGTGGTGAGAACTTTGAATGCCCAAGTGCTTCACAGAAGTTTAGAATGCAGAGTCGTGAAAATAAAAAATATTTTTTTTTCCACAAAAAAGATATTGTAGCCCCCAAGTTTTTATTTTCACAAGGGTAACAGGAGAAATTGGACTGCAATAGTTGTTGTCCAATTTATCCCGAGTATGCTGATGCGCCATATGTGGGGGTAAACCACTGTTTGGGCGCACGGCAGAGCTCGGAAGGGAAGGAGCGCCTTTTTGGAATGCAGACTTTGATAGAATGGTCTGTGGGCATTATGTTGCGATTGCAGAGCCCCTGATGTACCTAAACTGTAGTAACCCCCCACAAGTGACCCCATTTTGGAAACTAGACCCCCCAAGGAACTTATCTAGATGTGTGGTGAGAACCTTGAATGCCCAAGTGCTTCACAGAAGTTTAGAATGCAGAGTCGTGAAAATAAAAAATATTTTTTTTTTCACAAAAAAGATTTTGTAGCCCCCAAGTTTTTATTTTCACAAGGGTAACAAGAGAAATTGGACCACAGAAGTTGTTGTCCAATTTATCCCGAGTACGCTGATGCCCCATATGTGGGGGTAACCCACTGTTTGGGCGCACGGCAGAGCTCAGAAGGGAGGGAGCACCATTTGACTTTTTGAGCGCAAAATTGGCTGTCGTGTTTGGAGACCCCCTGATGTACCTAAACAGTGGAAACCCCCCAATTCTAGCTCCAACCCTAACCCCAACACACCCCTAACCCTAATCCCAACCTCATCCATAATCCTAATCACTAACCCTAACCATAATCACAACCCTTACCCCAAAACAACCCTAATGTCAACCCTAACCATAACCCTAATCAAAACCCTAAATCCAACACACCCCTAATCCTAATCTCAACCCTAACCTCAAACCTAACCCTAATCCCAATACACCCCTAATCACAACCCTAACCTTAACCCTAATCCCAAACCTAACCCTAATCCCAAGCGTAACCCTAATGCCAACCCTAACCCTAATACCAACCCTAATCCAAACCCTAACCCTAATCCCAGCTCTAACCCTAACTTTAGCCCCAACCCTAGCCCTAACTTTAGCCCCAACCCTAACCCTAGCCCTAGGGCTACTTTCACACTTGCGTCGTTTGGCATTCTGTCGCAATCCGTCGTTTTGGACAAGAAACGGATCCTGCAAATGTGCCCGCAGGATGCGTTTTTTGCCCATAGACTTGTATTGCCGACGGATCGTGACGGATGGCCACACGTCGCGTCCGTCGTGCACTGGATCAGTTGTGTTTTGGCGGAGCGTCGGCACAAAAAAACGTTCAATGAAACGCTTTTTTGTATGTCGCATCCGCCATTTCTGACCGCGCATGCGTGGCCGTAACTCCGCCCCCTCCTCCCCAGGACATAGATTGGGCAGCGGATGTGTTGAAAAACTACAGCTGCTGCCCACGTTGTGCACAATTTTCACAACGTGCGTCGGTATGTCGGGCCGACGCATTGCGACGGCCCCGTACCGACGTAAGTGTGAAAGAAGCCTAACCCTAAGTTTAGCCCCAACCCTAACCCTAAATTTAGCCCCAACCCTAACCCTAAATTTAGCCCCAACCCTAGCCCTAACCCTAGCCCTAACCCTACCCCTAACCCTACCCCTAACCCTACCCCTAACCCTAACCCTACCCCTAACCCTACCCCTAACCCTAACCCTACCCCTACCCCTAACCCTAACCCTACCCCTAACCCTACCCCTAACCCTAACCCTACCCCTAACCCTACCCCTAACCCTAACCCTACCCCTACCCATAACCCTACCCCTAACCCTACCCCTAACCCTACCCCTACCCCTAATTTTAGCCCCAACTGCTGTTCTCCTGCCGGCCGGCAGATGGAGACAGATGGCGGGCGCACTGGGCATGCGTCCGCCATGTTCTGCTGCCGGCGGCCAGGAGGAGCAGCAAGAGGATCCAGGGACCTAGGTGAGTATGCTAGGGTCCCCGAATCCCCCTATTTCTCTGTCCTCTGATGTGCGATCACATCAGAGGACAGAGAATTACACTTTACTTTTTTTTTTTTTTTTTGCGGTCGCCGGTAAACAGTTAATTACCGGCGATCGCAAAACAGGGGTCGATAATACTGACCCCGATCATGCTCTTTGGGGTCTCGGCTACCCCCGGCAGCCGAGACCCCAAAGATCCTCCCGGTGCCGGCCGGCAGGCGCACTGCGCATGCGCCCGCCATTTTGAAGATGGCGGCGCCCACCGGGAGACACGAGGAGCATCGGGGGAGCTAGGTGAGTATTGGGGGGCCACCTGGGACCCCTTTTCTCTGTCCTCCGATGTGCGATCACATCGGAGGACAGAGAAATTAAAAAGAGATCGCTTTTTTTTTTTTGCGATCGCCGGTAAACGGTTAATTACCGGCGATCGCAAATGCGGGGTTGGTTAAAAAACCCCCGAATCATGTTCTCTGGGGTCTCGGCTACCCTCGGCAGCCGAGACCCCGGAGAAAATCGGCCTCTGGGGGGCGCTATGGACTTTTTCCACAGCGCCGTTAATTAACGGCGCTGTGGTTTAACTACCCTTAGCGGCCGCCGTTAAAAGGCGTATCGGCGGTCGCTAAGGGGTTAAATGTTTCAGATCAAACAAATCTAAATATTAGATGAAGATAACTCAAGTTAATAAAAAAAAATGCAGTTCATAAACCCTTAATGATCAGGCCAAATTTTACAATTCTGACCAGTGTCACTTTATGCAGTTATAACTCTCGAACGCTTCAAGGTATCCCACTGATTCTGAGAATGTTTTTCGTGACAGTGGTAAAATTTCTTCGATATGACCTGCGTTTATTTGTGAAAAAAATTAAAATTGCGAGAATTTCAACATTTTGGCCAAATTTCAAAGTTTTAATTCTTATGCCCTTAAATCAGAGATATATGTCACACAAAGTAGTTATAACATTTTTTCACAAGTCTGCTTTACATCAGCACAATTTTTGAAACATAATTTTTTTGTCAGGATGTTAGAATGGTTAAAAGTTGACCAGCAATTTCTCATTTTTCCAACAAAATTTACCAAACCATTTTTTTAGGAGCCACATCTCCTTTTAAGTGACTTTGAGGGGCCTATATGGTATTAATTAGCCAAAAAGTGACACCATTCTAAAATCTACACCCCTTATCGTGCTCAACACCACATTCAATAAGTTTATTAATAGTGTTGAGCATTCCGATACCGCAAGTATCGGGTATCGGCCGATACTTGCGGTATCGGAATTCCGATACCGAGATCCGATACTTTTGTGGTATCGGGTATCGGTATCGGATCCATAGGGATGTGTAAAATAAAGAATTAAAATAAAAAATATTGATATATTCACCTCTCCGGCGGCCCCTGGACATCACGCTGGTAAGCGGCAGGCTTCTTTGTTTAAAATGCGCGCGTTTAGGACCTGCGAATGACGTTCCGGCTTCTGATTGGTCGCGTGCCGCCCATGTGACCGCTACACCGACCAATCAGAAGCCGTGACGTCATTCGCAGGTCCTAAATTCCTAGAATTAGGAGTTTAGTGAATGAGAATGACGTCGCGGCTTCTGATTGGTCGCGTGCCGCTCATGTGACCGCCACGCGACCAATCAGAGGAACTTACTCTTTTGGTATCATTTTCCCACCTTGTTACTATTGATAGTTGTAAAGAGATATGTCTAACATTGACTTTGCATGATGGATGGGTGTCATGTTTGTTTCACTTTCTATACCTCTTTTTTAACATACTTTAAAATTGTTTGTTAACTAATAAAGGCTATCTTACTTGTTTGAAATATACAGTCCATTTTCTCTTTTCTTTATCCTAACCCTATCAGAGCACTAACTACAACCCTAACCCCAACTGCAAAGAATGGACAAAATATACACATTTTATAATTTTTATCTAACTGAGGGGGTGACAAAGGGGATTTGATTTACTATTTTTTTTACTTTGATTACTGTGATCGGGTCTATCACAGTGATCAAAAGGAACCAATAGGAAAAATTTCATATTGTTGAGATTTCGGCAGGCATGTTTTCTTTCCAGGATGAAGGTGCCGCGCCAGGGGACAGATCAGGAGGGCCGGTGATGGGGGAAGTACCGGCAGGTCTCGAGGGGCATGATGCCTCTCTCCACTGACATTTATATCATGTCAGAAAAGAGAGAAATCATTGAAACAGTGGGCGTACTTTTTTTGTGATCACCATTATTCACTGAATAAAGGTGAACACGTGATTGGGCACCGAGAAATCTGGCCCCGATCATGTATTTTCGAGTCTCGGCTATCACTGGTAGCCGAGACGACAAAGATTTTCCTACTCTGAGGGATGCTACAGCCTTATACCCAATCACCATTTTGATATGGTGATGAGGGACTAAGTACCCTTAGCAACCGCTGTTTTAATGCATATCGGTGGTCGCTAAGGGGTTAAATGAAGGTTGTTATTATTAAGGGAAAAACAAATCAAAACTTGGTGAAGAAATGATTGCCCACTAAACCTAATAACTTTTTGGGTCATCCGTAAACAAGCAGGTCTGATTACTGTCACACCTGTTCTCAATCAAGCAATCAATTAACCCTTTCACGACATGCGCCGTACTATTACTGCGCATGCTGTGTCACCCCCTTTGATGTGGGCTCCAGCAGTGAGCCCAAATCAAAGTCGCGACATGTCAGCTGTTTAGTACAGCTGACATGTGCGCACAATAGCAGCGGGTGAAATCGCTATTCACCCGCCGCTATTAACCTGTTAAATGCCGCTGTCAAACGCAGACAGCGGCATTTAACCGGCGCTTCCGGCCGGGCGGCCGGAAATGATGTCATCGCTGACCCCCGTCACATGATCGGGGGTCGGCAATGCATCAGGAAGGTAACCATAGAGGTCCTTGAGACCTCTATGGTTACTGATGCAGGCCTGCTGTGAGCGCCCCCCTGTGGTCGGCACTCACAGCCAGCACACCTGCATTTCTGCTACATAGCAGCGATATGATGATCGCTGCTTTGTAGCAGAGCCGAACAGGCTATGCCAGCTTCTAGCCTCCCATGGAGGCTATTGAAGCATGGCACAAGTAAAAAAAAATGTTTTTAAAAATATGAAAAAAATATAAAAAATATAAAAGTTTAAATCACCCCCCTTTCACCCCATCCTAAATAAAACAATTAAAAAAAAAATCCTACACGTATTTGGTATCGCCGCGTTCAGAATCGCCCAATCTATCATTAACCTGATTGCTAAACAGCGTAGCGAGAAAAAAATCCGAAACGCCAGAATTACATTTTTTTGGTCGCCGTGACATTGCATTAAAATGCAATAACAGGCGATTAAAAGAACGTATCTTAACCAAAATGGTATCATTAAAAACATCAGCTCGGCACGCAAAAAATAAGCCCTCACCCGACCCCAGAACACGAAAAATGGAGACGCTTCGGGTATCGGAAAATGGCACTTTTTTTTTAAGCAAAGTTTTGAATTTCTTTTTACCACTTGGATAAAAAATAACCTAGACATGTTAGATGTCTATGAACTCGTAATGACCTAGAGAATCACAGTGGCAGGTTAGTTTTAGCATTTAATGAACCTAGCAAGAAAGCCAAACAAAAAACAAGTGTGGGATTGCACTTTTTTGCAATTTCACCGCACTTGGAATTTTTTCCCCGTTTTCTAGTAAAAGACATGGTAAAACCAATGATGTCGTTCAAAAGTACAACTCGTCCCGCAAAAAATAAGCCCTCACATGGCCATATTGACGGAAAAAGAAAAAAGTTATGGCTCTGGGAAGGAGGGAAGGGAAAAATGAAAACGCAAAAACGAAAAAGGGGCGCGACTTGAAGGGGTTAAATAGGACCTTGTCTAACAAAGGGAAGTAGACCGAAAGATCCCCAATAGCTAAACATCATGCCTGAATCCAAAGAAATTCTAGAACAAATGAGAAACAGAGTATTTGAGATCTATCAGTCTGGAAAAGGTCATAAAGTTATTTCTAAATCTTTGGGACTCCAGTGAAGCACAGTGAGAGCCAATGGCAAAAACATGGAACAGTGGTGAACATTCCAAGGAGCCGCCTGCTTACCAAAATTACCCCAATAGTACAGCAATGACTCATCTAAGAGGTCACAGAAGACCCCACAACAACATTTAAAGAACTGTAGGCCTCACTTGCCTCAGTTAAGGTCAATGTTCATGAAAGTGACTGGGCAAAAATAGCCTGATAAGACAAAGAATTTCAAGACAAAAAACACTGCTGAGAAATAAGAACATAAAGGCTCATCTCAGTTTTGCAATAAAACATCTTGATGATCGACAATACTTTTGGGACAATACTTTGTGGACTGACGGAAGTTGAACTTTTTGGAGGTGTATTACATCTGGCGAAAAAGTAACACAGTATTTCAAAAAAGGAACATCATACCAACTGTAAAATATGGTGGTGGAAGTATGATGGTCTGATGCTGTTTTACTGCTCCATGAGCTGGAAGACTTGCTGTGGTAAAGAATGTGCTGTCTACCAAAAAATCCTCAAGGAGAATGTCCGGCCGTCTGTTCAATATCTCGAGCTGAAGCACACTTGAGTTGTTCAGCGCGAAAATTATCCAAAACACACAAGCAGGTCCACCTTGATTGGCTTAAGAAAAACAAAATAAAGACTTATTCCAAAGTTTGATTGCAGTTCTTGTTGCTAAGGGTGGCCCAATCAGTTATTAGGTTTAGGGGGCAATCACTTCTTCACACAGGACCCTGTAGGTTTGGATTTATTTTTTCCTTAAATGTTTCTGACATCGGACGTAATATTCCGACCATGTGCCCTGGGCCTATTTGACTATGGATGGAATATTGCATCATCACGATTGTCTGCACACACGGGAGTGTGCGTGGGCGATCGCCACCAGATGTCAGCTGATTCTGACAGCTGAACCAAGTACTAGGTGCCAGGAGTGGTTACACACTGCTCTCTGTACTTTAACCCCCGAAATTCTGCTGTTGAACATGATCGCAACATTCCGGAAGCCTGCAGAGGGCTGATAGCCCCTCTGCTTTTGGATTGGAGACCCTGCAGCGTTACGCTGCATCCCGATCATTGCCATTATGATCTGATGTCCTTTTGACAACATCCGGGTCACCAGAGCTAGGAAACTTGCTGATGATGCTCAGTGCATGATCAGGAAATCTCTCTGTCAGTGCAGAGCTGACAGTTTCTATATCATGGGGATGCTGCTACATTTCCATACTACAGAAGCGATCAGCCTGCAAAAAATCAAAGTCCCATATTGGGACGAAGTAAAAAAAAATGTTTAAAATAATTGTAAAAATATTTGAAAAAAAAAAAAAAAAAATCAAAATATTTTCTATCTCTAAATAAATATTTGAATGAAAAAAATGCAAACAATAAAAGTACACATATTTGTTATCAACGCGTCTACAGTGACCCAGCCTATAAAAATGTCCACTAGTTAACCCCTTTAGTGAACACCATAAAAAATAAGTAAAAAGCAAGGCAAAAAAACAATGCTTTATCATCATACCGCCAAACAAAAAATGGAATAACATGCAATCAAAAAGATGGATATATATAAAAATTGTACCAATGGAAACATCATCTTTTCCCGCAAAAAACAAGCCAACATACAGTTCCATCAGCAGAAAAATAAAAAAGTTATAACTCTCAGAATAAAGCGATGCAAAAAATATTATTTTTTTCCATAAAATAGGGTTTATTGTATGAAAGCGCCAAAACATTAAAAAAAGATATAAATGAGGTATCACTGTAATCGTACTGACCTGAAGAATAAAACTGCCTTATCAATTTTACCACACAAGCAATGGCACAATCCCTCTACCCCAAAATAAATTCTTAAATTGCTGGGTTATATTCATTCTGTATGCCAAAAATTGGAATAGTAAGCGATCAAAAAATGTCATGTGCCCAAAATTTGTACCAATAAAAACGTCAACTCGTCCCGCAAAAAAATAGACCTCATGTCTCTGTGGGCCAAGATATGGAAAAATTATAGCTCTCAAAATGTGGTGATGCAAAAACTATTTTTTGCTGTAAAAAGCATCTTTTAGTGTGTGACAGTAGCCAAACATAAAAGTCCGCTATAAGGCCTCTTTCACATGTTCTGAAATTTCTGGTACTGGAGGTGTCCATGTGTGTAATACTTGCGGCACACGTGTGTCAACCATGTGCCGCATCAGTACCACACAGATGGGCACCAGGGACGAAGCATTACAGTGAGCGCTGTTCCCTGGCTCTGAGTGCTGAAAACGGTTCTCATCATTCTCCCCTGCTCTGCTGGCAATCGACAAGAACAGGGGAGAATGATGAGTTATATTAAAATGATAAAAGAGATAGCAGGTGATGGCTGATGGGAATATTACTCCCATCAGCCTACACGTGCTGCCGCTAATAACAGTGACAGCAGTATCGGCTGATGGGAGTCCCTGCCTGCGCTATAAATAAAAAAATGAAAAAAAACAGCATAAGTTCTCCTGTGTTTTCTATAACCAGCCAGTTAAAACTCACAACTGGGGGCAGCAGCCATCAGCTGTCAGCTTCAGCAAGGTTGTTTATCAAGAATAGAGGGGGTCCCCATGCTTTTTTTTATTGATTTAAATACGTAATTTTAAAGAAAACATTATGGGGTCTGCTCATTTTTTACAACTAGCCTTGCTAAAGCTCACAGATGGGCACTGGTATTCTCAGGCTGGTAAGGGGCCATGGCTATTGGTCCCCACCAGCTTAAAAATAGCAGCATGCAGCACCTAGAAATGGCACATCTATTAGATGAGCCAATTCTGGCACTTTATTATACCAATAGGAACCCTTTATGTACTAAAGATAACACAGATAAAATATAGCTTTTAATTAATATACCAATTAAAACCATGCCACAAATACAACCAGATAAACACATAAAAAATTTTTGTGTATTTAGTCACATCTGTGTCTGATCATTATCAGGCTGGGATTTAATATTAGGG
Organism: Ranitomeya imitator; assembly: GCF_032444005.1. Lineage (NCBI taxonomy): Eukaryota > Metazoa > Chordata > Amphibia > Anura > Dendrobatidae > Ranitomeya > Ranitomeya imitator. The sequence continues at coordinate 376,565,141 of NC_091285.1, forward strand.
CTTCCCAGGGCCAGTCGTCGCTGAGTGGGGGCGCCATTCCACTGACCAGTAGGGTGCCAACCTCCACAGCCAGGCAGGCTGCACAGCAGTAGGGTACAGAGGTAGTGAGGCCTATTTTTAATACACGAGCACTTTTTTGTTATGCACATTGTTGGTCTTTAGTCCGTGTATCTCACCCTGTCACAAACCTAGTTTATATATATGATTATTTCATAAATATATATATATACAATCAGCCAGTTAGTCTGCCTATCTTTTTCCTGTCTAGTGTAAGTGCTGGTCTGTATGTGACACCTATATTAGGATCCATACTAGGAGACATAGGGACAGCCGACGGTGAGTGGGGGCGCCAATCTCGTATCTGTGTTTAGGGTGCCAACCTCCACTGATAGGTAGGCAGTACTAAGAGGTATTGTTTGGCAGGGTTATCCCAGAGTGCACGGTTGTGTGTTTTATGTGTTTATCTGGTTGTATTTGTGGCATGGTTTTAATTGGTATATTAATTAAAAGCTATATTTTATCTGTGTTATCTTTAGTACATAAAGGGTTCCTATTGGTATAATATAGATTGTCGTTGACCTTTAAGTAGCTGCTAAGACAGCTCCAAGTGGCGTTAATTCTGGCACTTTGCCCAACTCTTCCAACTTGCCCTGTAGTGGTGGCAAGTGGGGTTCATATTTGTGGGGTTGATGTCACCTTTGTATTGTCAGGTGACATCAAGCACACGGCTTAGTAAAGGAGAGGTCCCTATAAGACACCTCTCCATTACTAATCATATAGTTGTATGGTAAATAAAGACACAGCCAGAATACAGTCTTTTACTATGGGGGACTTTAACTACCCGGATATTAACTGGGAAACAGAAACCTGTGAAACCCATAAAGGCAACAGGTTTCTGCTAATAACCAAGAAAAATTATCTTTCACAATTGGTGCAGAATCCAACCAGAGGAGCAGCACTTTTAGACCTAATACTATCTAATAGACCTGACAGAATAACAAATCTGCAGGTGGTTGGGCATTTAGGAAATAGCGACCACAATATTGTGCAGTTTCACCTGTCTTTCACTAGGGGGACTTGTCAGGGAGTCACAAAAACATTGAACTTTAGGAAGGCAAAGTTTGAACAGCTTAGAGATGCCCTTAATCTGGTAGACTGGGACAATATCCTCAGAAATGAGAATACAGATAATAAATGGGAAATGTTTAAGAACATCCTAAATAGGCAGTGTAAGCGGTTTATACCTTGTGGGAATAAAAGGACTAGAAATAGGAAAAACCCAATGTGGCTAAACAAAGAAGTAAGACAGGCAATTAACAGTAAAAAGAAAGCATTTGCACTACTAAAGCAGGATGGCACCATTGAAGCTCTAAAAAACTATAGGGAGAAAAATACTTTATCTAAAAAACTAATTAAAGCTGCCAAAAAGGAAACAGAGAAGCACATTGCTAAGGAGAGTAAAACTAATCCCAAACTGTTCTTCAACTATATCAATAGTAAAAGAATAAAAACTGAAAATGTAGGCCCCTTAAAAAATAGTGAGGAAAGAATGGTTGTAGATGACGAGGAAAAAGCTAACATATTAAACACCTTCTTCTCCACGGTATTCACGGTGGAAAATGAAATGCTAGGTGAAATCCCAAGAAACAATGAAAACCCTATATTAAGGGTCACCAATCTAACCCAAGAAGAGGTGCGAAACCGGCTAAATAAGATTAAAATAGATAAATCTCCGGGTCCGGATGGCATACACCCACGAGTACTAAGAGAACTAAGTAATGTAATAGATAAACCATTATTTCTTATTTTTAGTGACTCTATAGCGACAGGGTCTGTTCCGCAGGACTGGCGCATAGCAAATGTGGTGCCAATATTCAAAAAGGGCTCTAAAAGTGAACCTGGAAATTATAGGCCAGTAAGTCTAACCTCTATTGTTGGTAAAATATTTGAAGGGTTTCTGAGGGATGTTATTCTGGATTATCTCAATGAGAATAACTGTTTAACTCCATATCAGCATGGGTTTATGAGAAATCGCTCCTGTCAAACCAATCTAATCAGTTTTTATGAAGAGGTAAGCTATAGACTGGACCACGGTGAGTCATTGGACGTGGTATATCTCGATTTTTCCAAAGCGTTTGATACCGTGCCGCACAAGAGGTTGGTACACAAAATGAGAATGCTTGGTCTGGGGGAAAATGTGTGTAAATGGGTTAGTAACTGGCTTAGTGATAGAAAGCAGAGGGTGGTTATAAATGGTATAGTCTCTAACTGGGTCGCTGTGACCAGTGGGGTACCGCAGGGGTCAGTATTGGGACCTGTTCTCTTCAACATATTCATTAATGATCTGGTAGAAGGTTTACACAGTAAAATATCGATATTTGCAGATGATACAAAACTATGTAAAGCAGTTAATACAAGAGAAGATAGTATTCTGCTACAGATGGATCTGGATAAGTTGGAAACTTGGGCTGAAAGGTGGCAGATGAGGTTTAACAATGATAAATGTAAGGTTATACACATGGGAAGAGGGAATCAATATCACCATTACACACTGAACGGGAAACCACTGGGTAAATCTGACAGGGAGAAGGACTTGGGGATCCTAGTTAATGATAAACTTACCTGGAGCAGCCAGTGCCAGGCAGCAGCTGCCAAGGCAAACAGGATCATGGGGTGCATTAAAAGAGGTCTGGATACACATGATGAGAGCATTATACTGCCTCTGTACAAATCCCTAGTTAGACCGCACATGGAGTACTGTGTCCAGTTTTGGGCACCGGTGCTCAGGAAGGATATAATGGAACTAGAGAGAGTACAAAGGAGGGCAACAAAATTAATAAAGGGGATGGGAGAACTACAATACCCAGATAGATTAGCGAAATTAGGATTATTTAGTCTAGAAAAAAGACGACTGAGGGGCGATCTAATAACCATGTATAAGTATATAAGGGGACAATACAAATATCTCGCTGAGGATCTGTTTATACCAAGGAAGGTGACGGGCACAAGGGGGCATTCTTTGCGTCTGGAGGAGAGAAGGTTTTTCCACCAACATAGAAGAGGATTCTTTACTGTTAGGGCAGTGAGAATCTGGAATTGCTTGCCTGAGGAGGTGGTGATGGCGAACTCAGTCGAGGGGTTCAAGAGAGGCCTGGATGTCTTCCTGGAGCAGAACAATATTGTATCATACAATTATTAGGTTCTGTAGAAGGACGTAGATCTGGGTATTTATTATGATGGATATAGGCTGAACTGGATGGACAAATGTCTTTTTTCGGCCTTACTAACTATGTTACTATGTTACTATATTAGAAATAAAACAAAACACAGTTTTCCAATATTATTAAAAATAAACACAGTTATACTCACCTAACACCTAATTCCACCGAAGCCCTCATTCTCCTGTAATAAAACAAACAAAAAAACAGTATCCTTTATCTCTCCGTCATTCTGGGGGATAAATAGTTTTTAACCCGGATTGTGCCAAGATGCGACCATCCAGGCTGAGAACCACTGGTGACTGAAATGGTATATGGTATAAAATAGTAATAATAATGGTACTGTATATGGTATAAAATGGTATAAAATTCTGTGACACACCCATGGTGTCAATGTGATCAATTCACCCCTAGATGAATTCAATGAGAGATGTAGTTCATGTTCTGGCACCTCATGGACTCTCACAGTTGGGTCATGGCACCTTCAAACCTTGACAGTAAAATCTGGCGCTCCTTGCTTTCTGAGTTTTGCACTGTGCCTGAAAAATATTTCCCAATTACATGTAGGGTATCGGCACACTGAAGAAATAATGAACCTGTTTGTTGCAAAAAAATTTCCTGTTAGCCCTTAGGAAAATACAAAGCTTTGGGGCTAAAACAACATTTTAGTGGTAAAAATCGAAATTATTCTTTCTTCACTGCTTAGTGGTTTAAAATTCTGTGAGGCACATGTGGTGTCAATATGATCACTGCACCCCTAGAAGAATTAATTGGGGAGTGTAGTTTGTAAAATGAGTTCACATATAGGGGGTTTCTGTTGTTCTGGCACCTCAGGGGCTCTGCCAATGTGACATGGCACCCTCAAACCATTCCAGCGAGATCAGAACTCCAATACGGTGCCTCTTCCCTTCTGAGTTTTGCATTTTTTAAAAAACATTCCAAAAATTCCTGTGAAGCACCTAAAGGGTTAATAAACTTCTTGAATATGGTTTTGAGCACCTTTTGGGGTGCAGTTTTTCAAAGGTGGCACTTTTGGGTATCATATCACATAGACCCCTCAGAATCACTGTGATCCATTGAAGCATTTCAGAGTTATTACTTCACAAAGAGACACTGGTCAGAATTGTAAAAATTGGCCTGGTCATTTACATGCAAACCACCCTCGAGGGTAAAGGGGTTAATAATAAAGACCTTCATTTAAAAACTGCATTTTGTGTTTACTTGTGTTATCTTTTTCTAATATTTAAATTTGTTTGGTGATCTGAAACATTTAAGTGTGACAAACATGCAAAAGAAGAGGAAATCTGGAAGGGGGCGGACACTTTTTCACACAACTGTATATAGTGCAAATCACAGCCTTTTATAATGCCCAGCCACAGGATGGATATCACAGGATCACATGGCAGGCACAGATCTCCTCAGCTGGAACACATAGCTTAGGCCAACCTATCAGGTCTCTGCTTGATTGCAGCACAAATGTTACTGTCAGTGGTTGACAGCGGCATGTAAGAGATTAACAGCAGCAATACAATAATAATAATCTTTATTTCTATAGCTCCAACATATTCCACAGCGCTTTACAGCAATCCATGGATGGGACGATTTCTGCTGATAGAAGCAGACACCAGCTACATAAAATAGCCAGAATCTGCCCTCTGTAGACTTCTGAGCCTGCTCCAAAGTCCCTGACACTCTCCTTGACGTAATGGAATCACCATCGAGTAAAAAGCTTATTGTTTATAAGTAAGCATTTAAGGTTAGTTAGGCTAGTGTAGTGCCCAAGGTGGCAATACATGACACTGAATTTGTTTCCTTGATGTTCTTTGAATATTAGTGTCAAGCACTGGACCCTCAGGCCCTGCATCAAACATTTCACAGTGTATTCGTTCTCCACGATGTTGCATCAAAAAGAATATCTCTAATATGCTCCCCACATCTGCTCAGTGTTCAAAATGTCTAATTGAACTTGTCAATTGCAGTGGGGGAACTTATTCTAAACTCTTCATAGGTTTCAACATGAGAATGGAATTATTAATTAAGCTATTCAGGATAAGATAAATACGACTCATTGGCCAACCCTGGACCCATTAAAAATAGAAATGGACTGACTTATATTTCATACATACAGCCTTCCAAAGCAGTCTGATATTATGTGTACGTTGCAAATTGGCTGCTTCAAAGAAAAGATTTTAATGCTTCATCTGCCAAACTATTTCACCGTGAAGAATTATAATTGCTGCTCTAACTGTTTTCTTTGGTATGTTCACATTCTTACTGAATAGAAGACTTGGACTGGATACTCTGAAATATGATTTGCTTTATATAAAAATACAGGTTGGATGTTTCACAAAGCTAAACTTAGCAGCATGAAAATCAGTTCCTCCATGTGTAAAAGCCATGCAAAAACTGCAGAATAAAATGGTTACAGAAATGCTTTATATGGCTGGACATTTTCACCATGTGCTCAGTATTTGCATCTCTCTCAATAAAATTCTGATAATTCTCATTGAATTAACCCCATTACCCGCAAGGGTGGTTTGCACGTTAATGACCGGGCCAATTTTTACAATTCTGACCAGTGTCCCTTTATGAGGTTATAACTCTGGAAAGCTTCAACGGATCCCAGTGATTCTGACATTGTTTTCTCTTGACATATTGTACTTCATGATAGTGGTAAAAATTCTTTCATAGTACCTGCGTTTATTTGTGGAAAAAAATGGAAATGTTTCAATTTTCCAACTTTGAATTTTTATGCAATTAAATCACAGAGATGTGTCAAAAAATACTTAATAAGTAACATTTCCCACATGTCTACTTTACATCACCACAATTTTGGAACCAAAATTTTTTTTGTTAGGGAGTTATAAGGGTTAAAAGTTGACCAGCAATTTCTCATTTTTACAACACCATTTTTTTTTAGGGACCACATCTCATTTGAAGTCATTTTGAGGGGTCTATATGATAGAAAATACCCAAGTGTGACACCATTCTAAAAACTGCACTCCTCAAGGTACTCAAAACCATATTCAAGAAGTTTATAAACCCTTCTGCTGCTTCACAGGAATTTTTGGAATGTTTAAGTAAAAATGAACATTTAACTTTTTTTCACAAAACATTTACTTCAGCTCCAATTTGTTTTATTTTACCAAGGGTAACAGGAGAAAATGGACCACAAAAGTTGTTTTTCAATTTGTCCTGAGTACACCGATACCCCATATGTGTGGGTAAACTACTGTTTGGGCACATGACAGAGCTTGGAAGTGAAGGAGCACCATTTGACTTTTCAATGCAAAATTGACTGAAATCGAGATTGGACACCATGTTGTGTTTAGAGAGCCCCTGATGTGCCTAAACATTGAAACCCCCCACAAGTGACACCATTTTGGAAAGTAGACCCCCTAAGGAACTTATCTTGAGGTGTGGTGAGCACTTTGACCCACCAAGTGCTTTACAGAAGTTTATAATGCGGAACCGTAAAAATAAAAAATCATATTTTTTCACAAAAATTATATTTTTGCCCCCAATTTTTTATTTTCCCAAGGGTAAGAGAAGAAATTGGACCCCAAAAGTTGTTGTACAATTTGTCCTGAGTATGCTGATACTTAAAATGTGGGGGTAAACCACTGTTTGGGCGCATGGGAGAGCTCAGAAGGGAAGGAGCGCCGTTTGACTTTTCAATGCAAAATTGACAGGAATTGAGATGGGACGCCATGTTGCGTTTGGAGAGCCACTGATGTGCCTAAACATTGAAAACCCCCACAAGTGACACCATTTTGGAAAGTAGACCCCCTAAGGAACTTATCTAGATGTGTTTTGAGTGCTTTGACCCACCAAGGGCTTCACAGAAGTTTATAATGCAGAGCCGTAAAAAAAAAAAAATGTTTTTCCCACAAAAATTATTATTTAGCCCCCAGTTTTGTATTTTCCCGAGGGTAACAAGAGAAATTGGACATGAACATTTGTTGTCCAATTTGTCCTGAGTGCACTGATACCCCATATGTGGGGGGGAACCACTGTTTGGGCGCATGGGAGGGCTCAGAAGGGAAGGAGCTCCAATTGGAATGCAGACTTAGATGGAATGGTCTGCAGGTGTCACATTGTGTTTGCAGCGCTCCTAATGTACCTAAACAGTAGAAACCCCCCACAAGTGACACCATTTTGGAAACTAGACCCCCTAAGGAACTCATCTAGATGTGTTGTGAGAATTTTGAACCCCCAAGTGTTTCACTACAGTTTGTAACGCAGAGCCGTGAAAATTAAAAAAAAAACTTTCCCCCCAAAATTATTTTTCAGCCCCCAGTTTTATGTTTTCTCGAGGGTAAGAGAAGAAATTCGGCCCCAAAAGTTGTTGTCCAATTTGTCCGGAGTACGCTGATACCCCATATGTGGGGGGAACCACCGTTTGGGTGCATGGGAGGGCTCAGAAGGGAAGGAGTGCCATTTGGAATGCAGACTTAGATGGAATGGTCTGCAGGCGTCACATTGTGTTTGCAGAGCCCCTAATGTACCTAAACAGTAGAAACCTCCCACATGTGACGCCATATTGGAAACTTCGACCCCCCAAGGAACTTATCTAGATGTGTTGTGAGAACTTTGAACCCCCAAGTGTTTCACTACAGTTTATAACGCAGAGCCGTGAAAATCAAAAATCTTTTTTTCTCCCACAACAATTATTTTTTAGCCCCCAGTTTTGTATTTTTCCAAGGGCAACAAGAGAAATTGGACCCCAAAAGTTGTTGTCCTATTTGTCCTGAGTATGCTGATACCCCATATGTTGGGGTAAACCCCTGTTTGGGCACACGGGAGAGCTCGGAAGGGAAGGAGCACTGTTTTACTTTTTAAACACAGAATAGTCTGGAATTGAGATTGGACGCCATGTCGCGTTTGGAGAGCCCCTGATGTGCCTAAACAGTGGAAACCCCCCCAATTATAAATGAAACCCTAATCCAAACACACCCCTAACCCTAATCCCAACAGTAACCCTAACCACACCTCTAACACTGACACACCCCTAACCCTAATCCCAACCCTATTCCCAACTGTAAATGTAATCTAAACCCTAACCGTAACTTTAGCTCCCAACCCTAACCCTAACTTTAGCCCCAACCCTAAATGTAGCCTTAACCCTAGCCCCAACCCTAGCCCAAACCCTAGCCCTAACCCTAACCCTAGCCTTAACCCTAACCCTAACCTTAATCCTAGCCCTAACCCTAACCCTAGCCCTACCCCTAACCCTAGCCCTAATGGGAAACTGGAAATAAATACATTTTTTAATTTTTTCCCTAACTAAGGGGGTGAGGAAGGGGGGTTTGATTTACTTTTATAGCGTTTTTTTAGCGGATTTTTATGATTGGCAGCTGTCACACACTGAAAGACGCTTTTTATTGCAAAAAATATTTTTTGCGTTACCACATTTTGAGAGCTATAATTTTTCCATATTTTGGTCCACAGAGTCATGTGAGGTCTTGTTTTTTGCGGGACGAGTTGACATTTTTAATGGTAACATATTCGGGCACGTGACATTTTTTGATCGCTTTTTATTCCGATTTTTGTGAGGCAGAATGACCAAAAACCAGCTATTCATGAATTTCTTTTGGGGGAGGTGTTTATACCGTTCCGCGTTTGGTAAAACTGATAAAGCAGTTTTATTCTTCGGGTCAGTACGATTACAGCGACACCTCATTTATATCTTTTTTTATGTTTTGGCGCTTTTATACGATAAAAACTATTTTATAGAAAAAATAATTATTTTTGCATCGCTTTATTCTCAGGACTATAACTTTTTATTTTTTTGCTTATGATGCTCTATGGCAGCTCGTTTTTTGAGGGACAAGATGACGTTTTCAGTGGTATCATGGTTATTTATATCTGTGTTTTTCATCGCGTGTTATTCCACTTTTTTGCCTCGTTTTTTTTTTTCTTACGGTGTTTACTGAAGGGGTTAACTAGTGGGCCAGTTTTATAGGTCGAGCCGTTACGGACACGGCGATACTAAATATGTGTACTTTTATTGTTTTTTTTTTATTTAGATAAAGAAATGTATTTATGGGAATAATATTTTTTTTTTTTTTCATTATTTAGGATTTTTTTTTTTTTTTTGCACATTTGGAAAAAATTTTATTTTTATTTTTTACTTTGTCCCAGGTACAGTGTTCATTTTAGGACATCACAGATCGGTGATCTGACAGTCTGCACAGCACTCTGTCAGATCACCAATCTGACTTACAGCACTGCAGGCTTCACAGTGCCTGCTCTGAGCAGGCTCTGTGAAGCCACCTCCCTCCCTGCAGGACCCGGATGCCACAGCCATCTTGGATCCGGGCCTGCTGCAGGGAGGGAGGTAGGGAGACCCTCGCAGCAACGCAATCACATCGCGTTGCTGCTGGGGGCTCAGGGAAGCCCGCAGGGAGCCCCCTCCCTGCACGATGCTTCCCTGTACCGCCGTCACATCGCGATCATGTTTCATCGCGGTGTGCCGGGGGTCAATGTGCCGGGAGCGGTCCGTGACTGCTCCTGGCACATAGTGCCGGATGTCAGCTGCGATAGGCAGCTGACACTCGGCCGCGATCGGCCGCACTCCCCCGTGAGCGCGGCCGATCGCGTATGACGTACTATCCCGTTGGTGGTCATAGGGGCCCACCTCACCTCGACAGGATAGTACATCTAATGTCAGAAAGGGGTTAAAAAACAAATGATCAACACTTTAACAAGTGTTGCCCCAAAATTGTATGTATATGGTATTGCAAAACTACTAAAGGATATGTAAGCAAAGTCTGCAAGTTTCCATGGTGTGTTTTTGTGAAATCATTTTTTGTGATTACACTGAGCTTTGTGTGCAGATTTTCTCCATATAATTGCTTCTGTAGTATATACATATGTATTAGAATTCCAGGCGGCAAAGGAGTAATATCGGTTGAATTATGGTAGCTTGTATATCAGTGATTAGGGGCATACCGTACCAACATGACAATGGTGCAACCTGTATAAGAGTCTAAAAGCACAGAGGGCCATTTCCACATCCAAACCAGCGATCACCTTCTATCACCATGACACACAAAGAGGTGCATTATGATGAAATATTGAACTGCTAAGGACTCTTGCCTTGTCCTTGCACATGGGCTTTCTTCCATCTATTTCTGCCCTTGCCATTAATGTATTTTAATAATGCAATTTATATGTATCTGGAACTTATGCAAAATCGTTCAAGGTTAAAATGTAAAGCAGATAGTATCCACATAACTGTCAATGAAAGCTATGAAAAGACTGTGAAATCACATATGTGCCATGGAAGCAAAAAGGCTCACTTCCATATTGAAAAAAATAACATTTTGGATAGCAAGTCCAGTAATGTAACATGACTATTGTGCTTAATTACAATCCCTCCAATAAAAGGGGCATACAGTTCAATGACTTGGCATAAAGGAGTTCTGACATCTTAGCATCTCACCCTAAACAAGTGACCCACAACTATTTCTTGCAAAGGACCCCATACTGCTTATCTTTACCTGCAATATTCTGAGTTATGAACTAAATAGGGAAAACATGAAAAACATTTTTGCTTTAATTAAATTTGCTAAAAAGCCAAATAAGCAGTAGTAAAAATAAAAATAGAAGAATGTGGCTAACTCATAGTCATATGCTAAGATTTCAGATATAATGGTGTTTGTCTTGGGAAAGGACAACAATGGGATTCATGGAATAATCAAAAAATTTCACTGAGGGACACATTGTTCTATTAGAAAAGAGTTATAACAGTAAGATTATGACTTGAAAGATGTAGCACAATGATCAAAGAGGCAGATCTGAATTTGTTACAACAGGTTCATGTGCCACAAAGCTTCAGACAACACAATTAACAGCTTATTTCACATCGTTCAATAAAAGCATCATTATACTCCATGGCCATGTTGATGTGCCCTCATAGTGCCTTTGGCTTTGATGTTGGCCATTAACTGGTCTCTCACAATTGTTTGAGACAAGTGTTTGTCCTTACCAGTCAAGTTTTATTTTTTTCTCATCCACATTCATAAAGGATTCTTTATTAATGTGTTACTCATGTAGAGATCAGTACATGTCTCTCACATAGCTATGTAGACAAATATGTTTCAGAAAAATGACCCAAATTGCAGTCTTCAAACTACCAGGTCTTGGAGATTGGAGACTGAATATGAACAGATGGTGAATAACATTGTGAGATAAATTCTGTGTTTTTTTATTAAAAACACTACTAAATAAAACTGTTGAAACCTCTTAAGCACAGAAACTATAAACTAGGTAAATGTCTACATACGAATACAGTGGAAAAAGTATTTTATATACTACTGATTTTGCAAGTTTTCCCACCTGCAAAGAATTGACAGGTCTGTAATTTATAAAGAAAGTACACTTCAACTGTAAGAGACGGAATCTTAAAAATATACAGAAAATTACATTGTGTGATATCTACGTATGTATTTAGCTTTTTTTTGCATGAGATAAGTTTTAGATACAATAGAAAAACAGAACTCAATTTTTGGTACAGAAACCTTTGTTTGCAATTACAGAACTCAGTACAGAGGTTTCCTGTAAATCTTCACCAAGTTTATACACACTTCAGCAGGGATTTTAGCCCGCTTCTTAAAGGGACGCTGTCACCTGAATTTGGAGGGAACAATCTTCAGCCATAGGGGCGGGGTTTTCGGGTGTTTGATTGCCTTGTGCAGGCATGTACTACGGAGGACAGAGAATGAACTTCAATCTAATATTGCAGCCAGCATGCAACCAGTGGGTAAGGAAAGGGTGAATCAAACACTTGAAAAACCCGCCCCTGTGGCTGATAATTGTTCCCTTCAAATTCAGGTGACAGAGTCCCTTTAATACAAATCTTCTGCAGATATTTCAGCACCCATGGCTGTTGCTGGATAACATTGAGTTTCGGCTCCCTCCAAAGATTTTCTAGTGGATTCAGGTCTGGAGACTGGCTAGGCCACAAGCAACTCTTTAGTTGTCCTAGTCCATTGTCATGTTCGAAAACCCAGCTTCAATGCTTTCACTGAAGGAAGGAGGTTGCTGGGCCAAAATCTCAAGATACAAGACCCCTTCCATCCTCCCTTCAATAATGTGCAGTTGTCCTCTCCCCTTTGCAGAAAAGCACCCCAAAGTCGGATGTTTCCCCCAACATGCTTCATGGTTGGGATGGTGTTTTTAGGGTTGAATTAATCCTTCTTCTTTCTCCAAACATGGCGAGGGGAGTTGATACCAAAAAGTTCATCTAAGTTGTCTCATCTAACCACATGACCTTCTCCCATGCCTCCTCTGGGTCATCCAGAATGTCATTGGCATAATTAAAATGGGCCTGGACATGTGCTAGTGGGAGCAGGAGATCCTTTACCTGCAGTATTTTAATCCTTAAAGGTGTAGTGTGTTACTAACCGTAATCTTTGAGACTGTGGTTCCATCTCTCTTCAAGTCATTGACGAGGTCCTCCCATGTTGTTCTGGGCTAATTTCTGACCTTTCTCAGAATCATCCTTACTACACAAGGCGAGATCTTGCATGTAGCCCCAGAGCGATGAAAATTGTGTTTCTTCCATTTTTCTAATAATTGTGCCAACAGTTGTTGCCTTCTCACCAAGCTGTTTGCCTTTGGCCTGCAGCCCATCCCAGCCTTGTGCAGGACTACAATTTTGTCCCTGTTGTCCATAGACAGCTCTTTAGTCTTGGCCATGGCACAGAGGTTGGAGTGTGATTTATTGATTGTGTGGACAGGTGTCTTATAAAGAGGAAACAGGTTCAAACATGAGCAATTAATACAGGTAATGAATTCAGAGTAGGAAGACCTCTTAAATAAAAACTAATAGGTCTGTGAAAGCCAGAATTCTTGCTGGTTGGAAGGTGATCAAATACTTATTTCAAGAAATAAAATGCAATTTAATTATTTGAAAATCATACAATGTGATTTTCTGGAATTTATTTTTAGATTCTGTCTCTTACAATTGAAGTGTTCATACGATAAAAATTGCAGATGTTTCCATTTTGTGGGAAAGCTTGCAAAAAGCGGCAGTGTATCAAATACTTATTTTCTGCACTACAGTGCAGATTAGTTAATCAAATTGAAGATTAATTGATCTCTAAAAGGCCTAAAGTTAAAGATGACACATTTCCTATGTATTTTAGGCAAAAAAAACACATATATACAGTGGGGTAAATAAGTATTTGCTCCCTTACTGATTTTGTAAGTTTGCCAACTGACAAAGACATGAACAGTATATAATTTTAAGGGTAGGTTAATTTTAACATTGAGAGATAGAATATCAAAAATAAACTCCAGAAAATCACATTGTACAAATTATATGAATTTATTTGCATCTTGCAGTGAGAAATAAGCATTTGATCCCCTACCAACCAATAAGAGTTCTGACTCCTACAGACCAGTTAGACTCTCCTTATCAACTCGTAACCTGCATTAAAGACAGCAGTCTTACATAGACACATTTATAAAAGACTCCTGTCCACAGACTCAATTAATCAGTCAGACTCTAATCTCTACAACATGGGCAAGACCAAAGAACTTTATAGGGATGTCAGGGACTAGATCATAGACTTTCACGAAGCTGGAATGTGCTACAAAACCATAAGTAAGACGCTGGGTGAGAAGGAGACAACTGTTGATGCAATAGTAAGAAAATGGAAGATATACAAAATTACTGACAATCGACATCGATGTGGGGCACCATGCAAAATCTCACTTTGTGAGGTATCCTTGATCATGATGAAGGTGAGAGATCAGCCTAAAACTACATGGGGGTAAGTTGTTAATGATCTCTAGGCAGCTAGGACCACAGTCAACAAGAAAACCATTGGTAACATATTACGCTGTAAAGGTTTAAAATCCTGCAGTGCCCGTTAGGTCCCCCTGCTCAAGAAGGCACATGTGCAGTCCTGTCTGAAGTTTGCCAATGAACACCTGGATGATTCTGTGAGTGATTGGGAGAATGTGTTGTGGTCAGATGAGACAAAGATTGACTTCTTTGGCATTAACTCAGGTCGCCGTGTTTGGAGGAAGAGAAATGCTGCCTATGACACAAAGAACCCCCGTCCCCACTGTCAAGCATGGAGGTGGAAACATTATGTATTGAGGGTGTTTCTCTGCTAAGGGCACCGGACTACTTAATCGCATCAATGGGAGAATGGATGGAGCCATGTGTTAGGAGTCGAGTTTCCTCTGCTGCACAGGGGGAATCTCGATCCGTGTCTGCTGTGGTCTCCCATTCTGCATCGGCCGCAGTGCAGCCTGCTCAGCGGAGACGTTGCTCCCAGCGTCTCACTGGGACTGATGCTGTGCAGGGGGTTACTACTCCCTCTCCAGGCTCTGCTATTGTACCCTGCACTGATCTGCGGCGAGCAGGCTTTTCTGGGTCTAAGTCCTGCTTTGCACACACTGAGCATGCCCATGGAAAGATCTCTCAGTGGAGATCTAGGGTCACATGCTCAGGTACTGCAGCGACTTCCATTGGTCCTTCTCACGAAAGGTCCTGCAGGTGCTAGGACTAAGTTTTCCTTTGCACACTGAGCATGCCCAGGGCAAGATCTCTCAGTGGAGCTCTAGGGTCACATGCTTAGGTACTGCAGCAATTCCATTGGTCCTTCTTTGAAGGGTCCTGTACGTGCTGCAGCTATTTAAGGCTCGCAAGGCCACACGGCCATGCGCTAGTATCAAATGTGTTTTGGCTTGTGCCAGTGGATACTATACCACTCAGTTCTATGTGGTGTGAAGCTGTTAGCATTGGGACTGTACACTCAGGCAGGCAGCTAGTGTCAGTGGGGGCAATTAGCCTAGTTAGGGCATTAGTTTTGTGTACAGCGCGACTCTGTGAGGCAACAGAGTTCGCTACCAGTTCACACGGGGTGAAGCCTAACCCATGTATGAGCTCAGAGTCCATCCGCCTTTACTTAGCAGCAGATATCTCTGCACGGTGGATCCCGGGCTGCGAACGCACCTTGTAGCTATCTACCTATTACTCGGTGCATTCCGCTAGCCCTGACAGTATACTAGCGCCAGGATTTGGCTAAGTAATGGCAGCTGAACAGCGATTGCAGGGGTACATCCAGTTGCTGGAGGGCCGGTTGGCGTCTCTTGAGCGTGCAACCTCGGCAGTGGATGTTACCGCAATAGCTGTTCAGGCTGCTAGCGTGGCTGCAGCAGCCTTACCCACTGCCACCTCTGTTCCGACCCTATCTCACCTCCCTTTGCCTGAGAGATACTCAGGGGACAGTAAGTCCTGTAGGGGTTTCATGAGCCAGTGTGGTATACACCTCGAGCTTCTGGCTGCACATTTTCCTACTGAGCGGGCAAAGGTGGGATTTATAATCTCTTTCTTGTCGGACAGAGCGTTGGAGTGGGCTACGCCGCTGTGGGAGCGCAATGATCATGTGGTGCGGAGTGTTCCTTGGTTTCTGGACACTCTGAAACAGGTCTTTTTAGGACCTCAAGTCACCCATGATACAGCGCTCCAACTGCTGGCTTTGACTCAGGGTTCAACCATGGTCAGTCATTTTGCTGTTCACTTCCAGACTTTAGCGTCTGAGTTGGAATGGCCAGATTAAACCCTCATTCCTGTATTTTGGAGGGGGCTGGTTGACCATGTGAAGGACGCTTTGGCTACTAGAGAGATTCCCGCCACACTGGAGGAGCTCATAGCTGTATCAACTCGCATAGACCTTCGTTTTCACGAGCGAAGGTTGGAGAGAGCCCAGTGTAGGCAAAGGTTTCGGCTGGCTCCCACCTTCGCCAGACCTTTGGAATCTCCAGTTCAGGTGTCCGAGTCACATGAGGCCACAGAGGTGACACGAGTGGGATCCAAGTCCCAGTCCGCTCGTGAACATAAGCTCTGTCATGTTTGCCGGCAGTCAGGACCCCTTGCCTCCAAGGGTCCTCAGCGGTCGGGGAAACGTCAGCGTCTAGTGGCAGTTGGAGGAGGTACACTAGACACGGTGACGTTTGCCTCAAAGTTGTCCTTCAAGGGGACAATTACCATCGGCACATCCACTCTTATGGTAGAGCTATGCGTGGACTCTGGCGTGGAGGGTAATTTTATGTCATCTGCTTTCGCCCAGTGTCACGCAATAACCCTGGTGATGCTCGCCAAGCCAGTAACCGTTCGAGTGGTAAATGGGTCGACACTACCCTCACAGATTACCCACCAAACCATTACTATTACGCTTTCTGTGTCTCCATCACATCAGGAGATTATCTCCCTATTAGTCATTCCTGAGGGAATTGATGAGGTCCTGTTGGGGATACCATGGCTAAGCTATCATTCTCCTCATATAGAGTGGTCCTCTGGGAGAATTTTGGAATGGAGTAAATCCTGCGAGGGTAGATGTCAGAGGGAGTGCGTTCAGGTTGCTACAACACAGGTACCCGCAGATCTTTCCTCTCTCCCCAAGCACTATTGGCCCTATGCAGACGTGTTCTCCAAAAGGGCTGCGGAGACCCTTCCGCCTCAACGCCCCTATGACTGTCCTATTGACCTCTTGCCTGGTGCTGAGCCTCCCCGGGGTCGAGTCTATCCGTTGTCTCTCCCGGAGATGGAGGCAATGTCTCAGTACATCCAAGAGAATCTCTGAAGAGGATTCATTAGGAAGTCAGTGTCACCTGCAGAGGCTGGGTTCTTCTTTGTACAGAAGAAGACTGGAGACTTACGTCCATGCATAGACTGCAGGGGTCTTAACGCCATCACCGTTAAGAACAAGTACCCATTACCCCTGATATCTGAGCTTTTTGCTAGGCTACGGGGAGCAAGGGTATTTACAAAATTAGATCTGCGGGGTGCTTACCACCTGATTCGCATCCGTGAGGGGGACGAATGGAAGACAGCTTTTCACACCAGGGATGGGCACTATGAATATCTGGTGATGCCCTTCGAGCTCTGTAATGCTCCAGCCATTTTCCAAGACTTTGTGAACGACATTTTCCGGGATATGCTCACCACCTCGGTCGTAGTCTATCTGGATGATATTCTCATCTACTCTCCAGATATTGACTCTCATCGGAGAGATGTTCGCAAAGTCTTCGAGCTCTTACGGGCAAACTCCCTCTACGCCAAGTTGGAGAAGTGTGTGTTTGAGCAGGAGTCCTTGCATTTCCTTGGTTATATCATCTCTGCCCAGGGTTTGGCTATGGATCCTGCCAAGCTACAGGCTGTGATGGGCTGGCAGGAACCCCATTCACTTAAAGCGGTGCAGCGCTTTATGGGGTTCATTAACTACTATCGTCAGTTCATCCCACACTTCTCAACTTTGGTAGCTCCCTTGGTTGCCCTCACCAAGAACGGAGCAAATCCCAAGTTGTGGTCAGAGGAGGTCTCCAAGGCCTTTCGATTAAGTCACACTTCGCTAGCGCTCCCATCCTACATCGCCCCGATGTAGATAAGCCATTTGTCATGGAGGTGGATGCCTCATCCGTTGGTGCTGGAGCAGTCCTTTTCCAAAAGGATGCTCAAGGTCGGAAGAATCCTTGCTGCTTCTTCTCCAAGACCGTCACACCAGCGGAGAGGAATTATTCCATCGGGGCCAGGGAGTTGCTAGCCATGAAGTTGGCTTTTTCAGAGTGGAGATACCTCTTGGAGGGAGCTCGCTTTCCCTTCCAAGTGTTTACTGACCACAAGAACTTGGTATATATTCAGACAGCCCAGCGGCTGAATTCTCGCCAGGCTAGATGGTCCCTGTTCTTCTCCCGGTTCCATTTTACTCTACATTTTCTCTCTGGGGAGAAGAACATTCATGCCGACGCTCTCTCCCGCTCAGTAGTGTCATCTGAGGAGGAGGAGGAGCAGCCCCGGCTTATTGTCCCTCCTGAAAGCCTGAGAACTGTGGCTCCGGTTTCGCTAGAGTCCGTGCCCCCGGGCAAGACTTTCATACCAGTGAATTTGCGACCAGAGGTTCTCTCTTGGGCTCACTCGTCCAGAGTGGGTGGACATTTTGGGACCAAGAGGACATCTGAGCTTTTGGCGAGGACGTACTGGTGGCCGCATATGGTTCGTGACATCGGGGACTATATTCGGGCGTGTGTCTCCTGCACCCAGAATCGGTCTTCGCGACAACGGCCTGCTGGGTTACTTTACCCCATGCCGGTGGCAGACAGGCCCTGGGAGAAGGTCGGGATGGACTTCGTGGTGGGCTTACCCAAGTCTCGTAGCTGCACCATTATCTGGGTAGTCACCGATCATTTTTCCAAGATGGTGCATTTGGTGCCACTTCCACGGTTACCTTCTGCACGGGCCTTGGCGGCGTTGTTCATAAAACATATTTTCCGCTTACATGGAATGCCTGATAAAAATGTCAGCGACCGGGGTCCCCAGTTTGTGTCTCGATTTTGGAGAGAGCTCTGCCGTTTACTCAGCATAGAGCTGAATCTCTCCTCTGCATATCATCCCGAGACGAATAGGTTGGTAGAGAGAACCAACCAGACTCTGGTGACATACTTGCGACATTTTGTCTCTGCTAGGCAGGAAGATTGGGCATCTTTGCTACCTTGGGCGGAATTTGCATTGAACAACACTGTAGCCGATTCCACTGGTCAGACTCCTTTTCTCCTTAATTACGGCCAACATCCGCGTGTCCCTGTGCCCATGCCCATGTCATCCACCGATTTTACGGTGGAAGACTGGGCGATGGAGGCACGTGACATCTGGGACCGCACACAGGATGCCATCCGGGCCTCCAAGGAGAGAATGAGGGTTTCGGCTGATACACACCGGCGACACACTCCGACCTTTGCTCCTGGCAACTTAGTGTGGCTCTCCGCCCGTAACATCAGGCTGTGAGTTGAGTCCACTAAGTTTGCGCCTCGCTACATTGGCCCGTTCAAGGTTCTGGAACAGGTCAACCCTGTGGTCTACCATTTGGCTATTCCTCCACGCCTTGGTATCACAGATACTTTTCACGTTTCTCTCTTAAAGCCCGTTCATTTGTCCCGGTTTTCTGGGTCATCGGCCGGGACATCGGGTTCATCCACGGATGAGTTTGAGGTGAATGCTATAGTGGGTGTGCAAGGTGGTACGTGGCAAGAAATTTTATCTGGTGGATTGGAAGGGCCACGGTCCAGAGGATTGAACCTGGGAGCCTGTGGAGCACATTCGGGCTCCGCTGCTCATTGCAGCTTTTGAACGTAGCGAGGCTCAAGGAGGGGGGCCCTAGGAGGAGGGAAATGTTAGGAGTCGAGTTTCCTCTGCTGCACAGGGGGAATCCTGATCCATGTCTGCTGCGGTCTCCCATTCTGCATCGGCTGCAGTGCAGCCTGCTCAGCAGAGACGTCGCTCCCAACGTCCCACTGGGACTGATGCTGTGCAGGGGGTTACTACTGCCTCTCCAGGCTCTGCTATTGTACCCTGCACTGATCTGCGGTGAGCAGGCTTTTCTGGGTCTAAGTCCTGCTTTGCACACACTGAGCATGCCCAGGGAAAGATCTCTCAGTGGAGATCTAGGGTCACATGCTCAGGTACTGCAGCAATTCCATTGGTCCTTCTTTGAAGGGTCCTGTAAGTGCTGCAGCTATTTAAGGCTTGCATGGCCGCATGGCCATGCGCTAGTATCAAATGTGTTTTGGCTTATGCCAGTTCTATGTGGTGTGAAGGTGTTAGGATTGGGACTGTACACTCAGGCAGGCAGCTAGTGTCAGTGGGGGAAATTAGCCTAGTTAGGGCATTAGTTTTGTGTACAGCGTGACTCTGTGAGGCAACAGAGTTCACTACCAGTTCACACGGGGTGAAGCCTAACCCACGTGTGAGCTCAGAGTCCATCCGCCTTTACTTAGCAGCAGATATCTCTGCACGGTGGATCCCGGGCTGCGAACGCACCTTGTAGCTATCTACCTATTACTCGGTGCGTTCCGCTGGCCCTAACACCATGTACCATAAAATCCTGAGTGACAACATCCTTCCCTCCACTAGGACATTAAAAATGGGTTGTGGCTGGGTCTTCCAGCAAGACAATGACCCAAGACATACAGCCAAGGCAACAAAAGAGTGGCTCAAAAAGAAGCACATTAAGGTCATGGAGTGGCCTAGCTGGTCTCTAGAACTTAATCCCATAAAAAACTTATAGAGGAAGTTGAAGCTGCCAGCTGCCAAGCGACAGCCTCAACATCTTAATGATTTAGAGATGATCTGCAAAGAGGAGTGGACCAAAATTCCTCCTAACATGTGCGCAAACCTCATCATGAACTACAAAATAAGTCTAACTGCTGTGCTTCCCAACAAGGGTTTTGCCATCAAGTATTAAGTCTTGCTTGCCAGAGGGATCAAATACTTATTTTTCACTGCAAAATGCAAATACATTTATATAATTTATATAATGTGATTTTCTGGATTCTATATT
The DNA here is from genome assembly GCF_032444005.1 of Ranitomeya imitator. NCBI lineage: Eukaryota > Metazoa > Chordata > Amphibia > Anura > Dendrobatidae > Ranitomeya > Ranitomeya imitator. Next base: position 376,585,716 of record NC_091285.1, read on the forward strand.
TGATATTCTATCTCTCAATGTTAAAATTAACCTACCCTTAAAATTGTAGACTGCTCATGTCTTTGTCATTGGATTAAATATTTATTGCCTACACTGCATATATACAGTTAGGTCCATATATATTTGGACAGAGACAACATTTTTCTAATTTTGGTTATAGACATTACCACAATAAATTTTAAACAAAACAATTCAGATGCAGTTGAAGTTCAGACGTTCAGCTTTCATTTGAGGGTATCCACATTAAAATTGGATGAAGGGTTTAGGAGTATCAGCTCCTTAACACGTGCCATCCTGTTTTTAAAGGGACCAAAAGTAATTGGACAATTGACTCCAAGGCTATTTCATGGACACGTGTGGGCAATCCCTTCGTTATTTCATTCTCAATTAAGCAGATAAAAGGTTTGGAGTTGATTTGAGGTGTGATGCTTGCATTTGGAAGGTTTTGCTGTGAAGTAAACATGAGGTCAAAGGAGCTCTCCATGCAGGTGAAACAAGCCATCCTTAAGCTGCGAAAACAGAAAAAACCCATCCGAGAATTTGCTACAATATTAGGAATGGCAAAATCTACAGTTTGATACATACTGAGAAAGAAAGAAAGCACTGGGGAACTCATCAATGCAAAAAGACCTGGGCGCCCACGGAAGGCAACAGTGGTGGATGATCGCAGAATAATCTCCATGGTGAAGAGAAACCCCTTCACAACAGCCAACCAAGTGAACAACACTCTCCAGGGGGTCAGCGTATCAATATCCAAATCTACCATAAAGAGAAGACTGCATGAAAGTAAATACAGAGGGTTCACTGAACGGTGCAAGCCACTCATAAGCATCAAGAATAAAAAGGCTAGACTGGACTTTGCTAAAAAACATCTAAGAAAGCCAGCACAGTCCTGGAAGAACATTCTTTGGACAGATTAAAACAAGATCAACCTCTACCAGAATGATGGAAAGAGAAAAGTATGGTGAAGGCGTGGTACAGCTCATGATCCAAAGCATACCACATCATCTGTAAAACACGGTGGAGGCAGTGTGATGGCTTGGGCATGCATGGCTGCCGGTGGCACTGGGTCACTAGTGTTTATTGATGGCGTGACACAGGACAGAAGCAGCCGAATTAATTCTGAGGTATTCAGAGACATACTGTGTGCTCAGATCCAGCCAAATGCAGCCAAACTGATTGGTCGTCGTTTCATACTACAGATGGACAATGACCCAAAACATAAAGCCAAAGCAACCCAGGAGTTTATTAAAGCAAAGAAGTGCAATATTCTTGATTGGCCAAGTCAGTCACCTGATCTCCACCCAATTGAGCATGCATTTCACTTGTTAAAGACTAAACTTCAGACAGAAAGGCCCACAAACAAACAGCAACTGAAAACCACCGCAGTGAAGGCCTGGCAGAGCATCAAAAATGAGGAAACACAGCGTCTGGTGATGTCCTTGTGTTCAAGATTTCAGGCAGTCATTGCCAACAAAGGGTTTTCAACCAAGTACTAGAAATGAACATTTTATTTAAAATTATTGAATCTGTCCAATTACTTTTGGTCCCTTTAAAAACAGGGTGGCACATGTTAAGGAGCTGAAACTCCTAAACCCTTCATTCAATTTTAATGTGGATACCCTCAAATGAAAGCTGAAAGTCTGAACTTCAACAGCATCTGAATTGTTTTGTTTAAAATTCATTTGTGGTGATGTCTATAACCAAAATTAGAAAAATGTTGTCTCTGTCCAAATATATATGGACCTAACTGTATATACAGTTAGGGCCAGAAATATTTGGACAGTGACACAAGTTTTGTTATTTTAGCTGTTTACAAAAACATGTTCAGAAATACAATTATATATATAATATGGGCTGAAAGTGCACACTCCCAGCTGCAATATGATAGTTTCCACATCCAAATCGGAGAAAGGGTTTAGGAATCATAGCTCTGTAATGCATAGCGTCCTCTTTTTCAAGGGACCAAAAGTAATTGGACAATGGACTCTAAGGGCTGCGATTAACTCTGAAGGCGTCTCCCTCGTTAACCTGTAATCAATGAAGTAGTTAAAAGGTCAGGGGTGGATTCCAGGTGTGTGGTTTTGCATTTGGAGGCTGTTGCTGTGAGCAGACAACATGCGGTCAAAGGAACTCTCAATTGAGGTGAAGCAGAACATCCTGAGGCTGAAAAAAAAGAAAAAATCCATCAGAGAGATAGCAGACATGCTTGGAGTAGCAAAATCAACAGTTGGGTACATTCTGAGAAAAAAGGAATTGACTGGTGAGCTTGGGAACTCAAAAAGGCCTGGGCGTCCACGGATGACAACAGTGGTGGATGATCGCCGCGTACTTAATTTGGTGAAGAAGAACCCGTTCACAACATCAACTGAAGTCCAGAACACTCTCAGTGAAGTAGGTGTATCTGTCTCTAAGTCAACAGTAAAGAGAAGACTCCATGACAGTAAATACAAAGGGTTCACATCTAGATGCAAACCATTCATCAATACCAAAAATAGACAGGCCAGAGTTAAATTTGCAGAAAAACACCTCAAGAAGCCAGCTCAGTTCTGGAAAAGTATTCTATGGACAGATGAGACAAAGATCAACCTGTACCAGAATGATGGGAAGAAAAAAGTTTGGAGAAGAAAGGGAACGGCACATGATCCAAGGCACACCACATCCTCTGTAAAACATGGTGGAGGCAACGTGATGGCATGGGCATGCATGGCTTTCAATGGCACTGGGTCACTTGTGTTTATTGATGACATAAGAGCAGACAAGAGTAGCCGGATGAATTCTGAAGTGTACCGGGATATACTTTCAGCCCAGATTCAGCCAAATGCTGCAAAATTGATTGGACAGCGCTTCATAGTACAGATGGAGTTCATGAGTGCCAAAAAGTGGCACATTCTGCAATGGCCAAGTCAATCTCCAGATCTAAACCCAATTGAGCATGCATTTAACTTGCTCAAATCCAGACTTAAGACGGAAAGACCCACAAACAAGCAAGACCTGAAGGCTGCGGCTGTAAAGGCCTGGCAAAGCATTAAGAAGGAGGAAACCCAGCGTTTGGTGATGTCCATGGGTTCCAGACTTAAGGCAGTGATTGCCTCCAAAGGATTTGCAACAAAATATTGAAAATAAAAATATTTTGTTTGGGTTATGTTTATTTGTCCAATTACTTTTGACCTCCTAAAATGTGGAGTGTTTGTAAAGAAATGTGTACAATTCCTACATTTTCTATCAGATATGTTTGTTCAACCCTTCAAATTAAACGTTACAATCTGCACTTGAATTCTGTTGTAGAGGTTTCATTTCAAATCCAATGTGGTGGCATGCAGAGCCCAACTCGCGAAAATTGTGTCACTGTCCAAATATTTCTGGCCCTAACTGTATATATATATATATATATATATATATATATATATATATAGATACTAGATGGTAGCCCGATTCTAATGCATAGGGTATTATAGAATATGTATGTAGCTTATTTATGAAGATTTTAGAATAATATATTGAATACACAGGATTCGGCCGTCCGCAACCAATTAGCGAAGCATGGTTCAAATCCCACTTCAATTCGCGGCCGGACTGCGCCTGTCGCTGATTGTTCGCGGCCGACCACGTAGTATATAGCACAGCCACGTAGTATATAACAGCCCACGTAGTAAATAGCACAGCCACGTAGTATATTGCACAGCCACATAGTACATTGCACAGCCACGTAGTATATAGCACAGCCCACAGAGTATATAGCACAGCCCACAGAGTATATAGCACAGCCATGCAGTATATAAAAAAGCCCACCACGTAGTATATTGCACAACCACATAGTATATTGCACAGCCACGTAGTATATAGCACAGCCCACATAGTATATAGCACAGCCCATGGAGTATATAGCACAGCCATGTAGTATATAACACAGCCCATAGAGTATATAGCAAAGCCACGTAGTATATAGCACAGCCCATGGAGTGTATAACAAAAAAAGTGTGAAACAACTGAAATTATGTCCTATATTCTAGGTTCTTCAAAGTAGCCATCTTTTGCTTTGACTGCTTTGCACACTCTCGGCATTCTCTTGATGAGCTTCAAGAGATAGTCTTGTATATATATATACAGTGGGGCAAAAAAGTATTTAGTCAGTCAGCAATAGTGCAAGTTCCACCACTTAAAAAGATGAGAGGCATCTGTAATTTACATCATAGGTAGACCTCAACTATGGGAGACAAACTGAGAAAAAAAAATTCAGAAAATCACACTGTCTGTTTTTTTATCATTTTTTTTGCATATTATGGTGGAAAATAAGTATTTGGTCAGAAACAAACAATCAAGATTTCTGGCTCTCACAGACCTGTAACTTCTTCTTTAAGAGTCTCCTCTTTCCTCCACTCATTACCTGTAGTAATGGCACCTGTTTAACCTTGTTATCAGTATAAAAAGACACATGTGCACACCCTCAAACAGTCTGACTCCAAACTCCACTATGGTGAAGACCAAAGAGCTGTCAAAGGACACCAGAAACAAAATTGTAGCCCTGCACCAGGCTGGGAAGACTGAATCTGCAATAGCCAACCAGCTTGGAGTGAAGAAATCAACAGTGGGAGCAATAATTAGAAAATGGAAGACATACAAGACCACTGATAATCTCCCTCGATCTGGGGCTCCACGCAAAATCCCACCCCGTGGGGTCAGAATGATCACAAGAACGGTGAGCAAAAATCCCAGAACTACTCGGGGGGACCTAGTGAATGAACTGCAGAGAGCTGGGACCAATGTAACAAGGCCTACCATAAGTAACACACTACGCCACCATGGACTCAGATCCTGCAGTGACAGACGTGTCCCACTGCTTAAGCCAGTACATGTCCGGGCCCGTCTGAAGTTTGCTAGAGAGCATTTGGATGATCCAGAGGAGTTTTGGGAGAATGTCCTATGGTCTGATGAAACCAAACTGGAACTGTTTGGTAGAAACACAACTTGTCGTGTTTGGAGGAAAAAGAATACTGAGTTGCATCCATCAAACACCATACCTACTGTAAAGCATGGTGGTGGAAACATCATGCTTTGGGGCTGTTTCTCTGCAAAGGAGCCAGGACGACTGATCCGGGTACATGAAAGAATGAATGGGGCCATGTATCGTGAGATTTTGAGTGCAAACCTCCTTCCATCAGCAAGGGCATTGAAGATGAAACGTGGCTGGGTCTTTCAACATGACAATGATCCAAAGCACACCGCCAGGGCAACAAAGGAGTGGCTTCGTAAGAAGCATTTCAAGGTCCTGGAGTGGCCTAGCCAGTCTCCAGATCTCAACCCTATAGAAAACCTTTGGAGGGAGTTGAAAGTCCGTGTTGCCAAGCGAAAAGCCAAAATCATCACTGCTCTAGAGGAGATCTGCATGGAGGAATGGGCCAACATACCAACAACAGTGTGTGGCAACCTTGTGAAGACTTACAGAAAAAGTTTGACCTCTGTCATTACCAACAAAGGATATATTACAAAGTATTGAGATGAAATTTTGTTTCTGACCAAATACTTATTTTCCACCATAATATGCAAATAAAATGTTAAAAAAACAGACAATGTGATTTTCTGGATTTTTTTTCTCAGTTTGTCTCCCATAGTTGAGGTCTACCTATGATGTAAATTACAGACGCCTCTCATCTTTTTAAGTGGTGGAACTTGCACTATTGCTGACTGACTAAATACTTTTTTGCCCCACTGTATATATTGTAGCATGGCTAACGGGTGTGTGGTCGACAGGAGGTATGTGTCACATAGGTACCTTGTCGCTGCAATGTAGCCCGGAATATTTCTTTGTTACACATAACCATATATTTGTGTTTCAGGACCTGTGGTGATGTCAGACCACATGGCTAATCATGTGATAGGTTACTGGTAGAGTTGAGCGACCTTGACCTTTTTAGAGTCGAGCCGGGTTTTGCGAAACCCGACTATGTCCAAAGTCGGGTCGAGTGAAATCGGCCGATTATGACGTAAAGTCGGGATCGACCGAAACACGAAACCCAATGCAAGTCAATGGGGCAGCATAGTCGGCAGTGAGTGGGGGCCAGGAAAACACCTAGAGTGCCCATTTTAATGTCAAAACCATCCATTCTTCTTAATGAAGCTTGTCAAGCGTAATTTACCTTATAATAATTGGAAGGCATTTGAAATTGGGGGTCATTTGGCTAAAGTTGTGGGGGGTAGGGCTGGTTCAAGTAATTAGTGGGCCCAGGAAATCTGGACCACGTCACGGCAGTGGAGCAGGGAGAGGTAAGTATTTCAACTTTGCAAGTGCTGTGAACCTGAGCAAGCAGGGGGGGCCCACTTGTTGGCATTGGCACTGGCACAGGGCCCCTCAAAGTACAGCGGTGTGTTTGCACGGCGGGGGCGCCTCCCACCGGCAGCAACACTTTTGCGTACTATGAGAGGCCCTGTGCCAGTGACGTCGCCAACTAGTATTCCTCCCCCCACCTGATGAAGGAACCTGCACTTTCATCTGCACCTTCCTCTTTGTCCCCGTGTAAGGTGGTATGGTATGCGGGAAGAGCAACCTGACTTTCAGCAGGGTCACAATGTTGTTGTGTAGCGTGCACGGGGAATGTTGCGTTATGGGTCAATGTACCAGCAGACTCATCTATCACTGGCTGGGCAATGGGCACGATGAAGTGGAAACACAGATATAGGCCCAAAGAAGAAAGTGGGCTAAATGCAGTTCAAAATTGGTAACACAGGAATAACCAGGGGGCATTGCAGTGGAGGACAACTGGAATGAGAGGCTGACACAGAGAGTAGGGCCAAATCAGTAAGTAGTCGAAATGCAGTTCAAAATTGGCAACCGTAGTAAACAGGCGGCACAGCTTTGTTCAGTGGAGGAGAACAGCAAGGAGTGGCAGACACCGATAGTAGGCCCCAACCCAACTAGTAGGCCAAATGCAGTCTAACATTAACAACTACTTAACGAGAGGCTGAAAATGGAATTTCAGGACAGGAAACCAGGAGAACAGCAAGGAGTGGCAGACACCGATAGTAGGCCCCAAACCAACTAGTACGCCAAATGCAGTTGTTCCATTTAACCACAATTTAATGAGAGCCTGAAGATAGAAGCTCAGGAAAGGCAACCTGGGGAACACCTTGGAGTGTAACACACCATCTCTCTCCACCCCATACCCATTTTGTAGGCCTAATGCTGTGTACTTTTCTACAACTACTAAACGAGAGTCGGAAGACCGAAGCAATGGCAAGGAAACCTGGGGAACACCTTGGAGTGTAACACACCATCTCTCTCCACCCCATACCCAATTTGTAGGCCTAATGCAGCCTACTTTCCGACACCTACTAAACGAGAGCATGAAGATCGAAGCTCAGGAAAGGCAACCTGGGGAACACCTTGGAGTGTAACACACCATCTCTCTCCACCCCATACCCATTTTTTAGGCCTAATGCAGTGTACTTTTCTACAACTACTAAACGAGAGTCGGAAGACCGAAGCAATGGCAAGGAAACCTGGGGAACACCTTGGAGTGTAACACACCATCTCTCTCCACCCCATTCCCCATTTTTTAGGCCTAATGCAGCCTACTTTCCGACACCTACTAAACGAGAGCATGAAGATCGAAGCTCAGGAAAGGCAACCTGGGGAACACCTTGGAGTGTAACACACCATCTCTCTCCACCCCATACCCATTTTGTAGGCCTAATGCTGTGTACTTTTCTACAACTACTAAACGAGAGTCGGAAGACCGAAGCAATGGCAAGGAAACCTGGGGAACACCTTGGAGTGTAACACACCATCTCTCTCCACCCCATACCCAATTTGTAGGCCTAATGCAGCCTACTTTCCGACACCTACTAAACGAGAGCATGAAGATCGAAGCTCAGGAAAGGCAACCTGGGGAACACCTTGGAGTGTAACACACCATCTCTCTCCACCCCATACCCAATTTGTAGGCCTAATGCAGCCTACTTTCCGACACCTACTAAACGAGAGCATGAAGATCGAAGCTCAGGAAAGGCAACCTGGGGAACACCTTGGAGTGTAACACACCATCTCTCTCCACCCCATACCCATTTTTTAGGCCTAATGCAGTGTACTTTTCTACAACTACTAAACGAGAGTCGGAAGACCGAAGCAATGGCAAGGAAACCTGGGGAACACCTTGGAGTGTAACACACCATCTCTCTCCACCCCATTCCCCATTTTTTAGGCCTAATGCAGCCTACTTTCCGACACCTACTAAACGAGAGCATGAAGATCGAAGCTCAGGAAAGGCAACCTGGGGAACACCTTGGAGTGTAACACACCATCTCTCTCCACCCCATACCCATTTTGTAGGCCTAATGCTGTGTACTTTTCTACAACTACTAAACGAGAGTCGGAAGACCGAAGCAATGGCAAGGAAACCTGGGGAACACCTTGGAGTGTAACACACCATCTCTCTCCACCCCATACCCAATTTGTAGGCCTAATGCAGCCTACTTTCCGACACCTACTAAACGAGAGCATGAAGATCGAAGCTCAGGAAAGGCAACCTGGGGAACACCTTGGAGTGTAACACACCATCTCTCTCCACCCCATACCCATTTTGTAGGCCTAATGCAGCGTACTTTTCTACAACTACTAAACGAGAGCATGAAGATCGAAGCTCAGGAAAGGCAACCTGGTGAAAACCTTGGAGTGTAACACAACCTGTCTCTACACCCCATACCAAATTTGTAGGCCTAATGCAGCGTAGTTTCCACCAACTACTAAACGAGAGCCGGAAGATCGAAGCTCATGAAAGGCAACCCGGGGAACACCTTGGAGTGTAACACAACCTCTCTCTACACCACGAAAGGGCTGATTCTTAGGAAGGAAGGCTGTTGTAAATAAGCATTGCGCGTCCGAGGGTGATTATATTCTTATTCGGTATCTACTCACCCTCGGACGCGCCATGCTTCTTGATTTGTAATTAATGTTTATTTGCAATGTGCTTTTGACTTACTCAATTATTTTTTTAATTATTGATTTTATTAAATTAATAGTTTAACATCTTATTGGAAATAATTTAAAGGAGACGCGACAGGACAACACTCGGTGGATGCCATATCTGTGTTAACAACTCCAAAAAACTTTCAGTTAACTTCTTGCAGGAGAAAGAAATTGTAGCTGTTGGACCTTTGTAGTACAGTTCCAGATATTTGTTGTGTGTTTGTTTTGATTGTTAAAATGTCTGCATTTGAGATCTCAACACGATCTTATTTTTTATAATCAAAATAATTTTTTAAATATTTTATTAGGTTGGTTCAAGGGGTACACGGGCCGCAGTAGACAGGTCAGTGGAGGCCTAGTGGAAGGAGGGACCGCAGATGCGCCACTGTTTCACCCATACACAATTAGTAGGCCTAATGCAGCGTAGTTTCCAACAGCTACTAAACGAGAGCCGGAAGATCGAAGCTCAGGAAAGGCAACCTGGGGAACACCTTGGAGTGTAAAGTCACCAAAAAAGAAAGAATATGCGGCACTCACCCTAGATTGGCAGTATGAATCGTGATTTATTTGAAGAAACTTTTAACAGGAAAAGTCCATTAGAACGTGCGGTACAACAGAGGGTGCGGCATTGGAGTCAGGACGACGGCCGTTTCGCACTCGCAGGTGCTTCGACGGGTCCAGCTAATAGATTACTAAACGTCATTTCCCTTTATAGGATCACTGACGAGTATATTGACACAACATGTGAGCATAAAAAATACGTGGCTGTGACTATGTGTAATGAGTACGTACTATAAACATAATAATAATCTATATGCAAAATTGTAACACTGAAGGAATTAAATGACTATATAACTACATCTTATAATGTTAATATTCAAACACTTTATATCAGTACATTGCCTAGAGAAAATATTTTATTTTATTACAAAAAGACAGAATAATCTAATCTATCATTTAGCCCGATAGGTCCCTGTGCGCAAGTATTTAGAATCCATTTGGCTTCTTTCTGTAATAAAATTTTATTTTGATCTCCCCCTTGCGGAGGGTATTTAACCATTTCAATGCCAGCAAAACTAAGCGCTTCAGGATTTGCTTCATGTTTCTCCCTCATATGATCAATTAATCTCAAACAACCTTTACCAGTTTTTATAGAGTTATAATGCTCCTTAAACCTAGTGATTAATGGTCTTATTGTTTTTCCGATATAAAAATATCGGCAGGGACAAAACAAAATATAAACGACAAATCTACTTTTACAAGATATGAAATCTTTTACTGAATGGGCAACAGAACCTATTAACAAAGGATTATTTGTAAGATGTAGATGACAAAATCGACAATTGCCACATTTATGGTTTCCAGCTGGAACATAACTGGATAACCAAGTATTTCTAGGCACTGCAATTCTATTATGCACTAACAGGTCTGCTAGATTATGAGATCGTTTATAAGCAAACCTTGGGTTATTATTACAAACTGATGTAAGATCCTTATCAGTCCTTAAAACATGCCAGTTTTTTCTAATCGAAGTATGTATGACCTTGTCTAAGTTACTATGTTTAAAACAGAAGGAAAAATTTTTTCCTTCCGTTTTATCTGCCTGATTTCCATTAGTACTTTTATTTTTTCTTTTTAGGAGATCTTGTTGAGTAGACTTCTCTATACGTCTTTCAGCTTCGTTCAACAATTGCTCTGGATAACCCCTCTTAATAAACCGTGATTTTAATTCACTAATCTGATTATTAAACATCTCGTTATCATTATTAATTTTACGCAATCGTACCATTTGGCTATATGGCAAACCCTTTTTTGTATGATGAGGATGAGCACTATCAAAGTGTAAAACATTATTTGTTGCTGTCAATTTTCTGAACACTTTTGTGAATATCTGACCTTCAACAACATCGATTTTTACATCAAGATATTCTAAACTATTATGTCCATAGCAGGACGTGAATTTCATATTTTCTTCATTTGAAGTATTCAGATAATTTACGAAATCATTAAACTCCTCTTCATTACCGTCCCAAATTATCATGATGTCATCCACAAAACGAGTATATAAACGAATATGCTTAATATATGGATTATTAATATTATTAATGTAAACATCCTCAAAAATAGCCAAAAAAAGGTTTGCATATGTACATGAAATGGGCGTACCCATTGCAGTCCCAATTAGTTGTGTGTACCACTTATCCATAAACTTAAAAGAATTATTAGACAAAACAAAATCCAGACTTTCTATAATGAAAGAAATAATTTCTTGATCTACCCTTCTTCTATGCAAAATAGTCTGTATTGCCAATATACCTTTATCTTTTGGGATCCTGGTGTATAAATTTACTACATCTATTGATGTTAAAGAAAAAGTGGGTTGCCAGTCCACATCTCTTAAAATAGAAATTAATTCTCCTGAGTCCTTAATAAATGAAGGAATAGTATGTAATATTGGTTTTAATAACCAGTCGATATATTGGGACAATGCCTCAGTGACTGAATTAATGCCTGAAATTATCGGCCGTCCTGGAGGTTTCTTTATATCCTTATGGATTTTAGGTATACTATACCAATATGGGAATTGTGGATATTCTAATAATAAACTTTCTGCACGTTTTCTAGATAATACTCCCTTTTCCACATACTTTCTTAATAACGTTCTTAATTTTTTTATATATTTATGAGTAGGATTACTAGGCAATACACAATAAGTTGTCTTATCATCAAGCTGTGAAAGGGCTTCTTTTACATAGTATTCTTTATCAAGAACCACTATGTTACCCCCTTTATCCGCTCTCCTGATAACAACATCGTCCCAAGTTTTTAGTTCTTTCAGTGCCACTAGTTCTTTAGCATTAAGATTCTTTGGAGGATTTTGATAAATAATAGCTTCTACATCCTTGATAACTAGATCTTGAAAAAGGTCGATGGCGTTACCAGGAGCAACGGGAGGGATAAAACGAGACTTAATACCTCCCCTAAAGGGTTTAACATCAGAACAAGGCATATCAATAGAATCACCAGATTGACTTATTTCAGGATCGTTTAAACTCAATAGCAATTCTGTTTCATTTCTTTCTAGATCTCCCTCTAAGGGATAAACCATAAAGCCAAGTGTTCCTAGGCTGCTCTCTAATTTTATCGTATTACTCAACGTCATTTGGGAAATATCATTATTAACAATTTGTTGTTTTTCTTTCTGAAAGTATTTATAAAGATGGAGTTTTCTCGTACATTTAAATAAATCTATCTTAAAGTCAGTTAGATCAAATTTTTCAGGCAGACAGTAATTTAGACCTTTGGACAATAAAGCAACATGATCCGCACTCAAAGTCCTTTTAGATAAGTTCAATATTTGTAAATCATCTCTTTCAAGTTCATTATTCGAACTAATTGGAATTATTTCCTCCAGGACACTTGTTTGCGCTTTCTTCTGATGGTTGCACTTTTTCCTTCCTCGTCTAATCTTTCTTCTAAAGGGATTGGCGACTTGGTTTTTACTGGTGTGATAACATCACTCTCACCTGAGTCCTCCAAAGCACTGGACTCAGAATCAGTAATCCACCCATCCTGTTTCTTTTTCTTATAAGTTTTATTTCCTTTTTGAAAACGATTTCTGTTATAAAAAGTAGACTGTCCTTTATTTCTGTTCCATTTAAAAATAAGTCCCATATCATAATCAGTTTTATCTCGCAAAAATTTTTCTTTCTTTTGTTGCTTAATGTCTATTTGTAAAAGGGTTAGTTTTCTTTCCAATTTATTAATAAAGCTTTTGTTCTGGCTCTCTGTAACTCGAGATGCCAATTCTTTCTTAGCTTTTTCAAGTTCTTGACATAATAAAGAGTATTCTTTTTCATTCTGATTAGTTACCAACATCAAAAGGTTACGGGAGCATTGCAGGTGTATTTTCTCCCATTCTTTTTGGAACAATATGTCGTGTTGAAATTGAGATATTTCTTTAAAAACACGAAGTCCTCTAGGTACTCTATCGCACTCTATATAAGACTTAAGAGATTTTATTGTCCAGAATAAACGCATTTCTTTTTCAGCAAGCGAATTAATTTTATTTTCTAAGGTTTTGGTACTGATAATTTGTAATTCATCCTTCAGGTTACAATCTGCAAAAAACTCCACCGCACCCTCACGACCTGCTAGTATTCCATGTTTCTCCATACCTGGGTCATCAATTATGTCCATATTGTCTTCCATAAGAATAATCCTGTGTGGTGCACAAAATCTTCTATCGTATCACTATATTCTGTGCTCAGTCCACAAACAACGAGTCATTGAATAGCGTAAACCATAGGAGCAGAATGGACGGCACTAGAGTGAATACTGATTCCACAAGGCGGAACTGTTAGCGGGCTGACTGAGACCAGGTACTCACGATTGCCTCTAGATTCGGGTGCTCAGCATAATAAGCAATAACAAGCAGTCCAAAGTCACCAAAAAAGAAAGAATATGCGGCACTCACCCTAGATTGGCAGTATGAATCGTGATTTATTTGAAGAAACTTTTAACAGGAAAAGTCCATTAGAACGTGCGGTACAACAGAGGGTGCGGCATTGGAGTCAGGACGACGGCCGTTTCGCACTCGCAGGTGCTTCGACGGGTCCAGCTAATAGATTACTAAACGTCATTTCCCTTTATAGGATCACTGACGAGTATATTGACACAACATGTGAGCATAAAAAATACGTGGCTGTGACTATGTGTAATGAGTACGTACTATAAACATAATAATAATCTATATGCAAAATTGTAACACTGAAGGAATTAAATGACTATATAACTACATCTTATAATGTTAATATTCAAACACTTTATATCAGTACATTGCCTAGAGAAAATATTTTATTTTATTACAAAAAGACAGAATAATCTAATCTATCATTTAGCCCGATAGGTCCCTGTGCGCAAGTATTTAGAATCCATTTGGCTTCTTTCTGTAATAAAATTTTATTTTGATCTCCCCCTTGCGGAGGGTATTTAACCATTTCAATGCCAGCAAAACTAAGCGCTTCAGGATTTGCTTCATGTTTCTCCCTCATATGATCAATTAATCTCAAACAACCTTTACCAGTTTTTATAGAGTTATAATGCTCCTTAAACCTAGTGATTAATGGTCTTATTGTTTTTCCGATATAAAAATATCGGCAGGGACAAAACAAAATATAAACGACAAATCTACTTTTACAAGATATGAAATCTTTTACTGAATGGGCAACAGAACCTATTAACAAAGGATTATTTGTAAGATGTAGATGACAAAATCGACAATTGCCACATTTATGGTTTCCAGCTGGAACATAACTGGATAACCAAGTATTTCTAGGCACTGCAATTCTATTATGCACTAACAGGTCTGCTAGATTATGAGATCGTTTATAAGCAAACCTTGGGTTATTATTACAAACTGATGTAAGATCCTTATCAGTCCTTAAAACATGCCAGTTTTTTCTAATCGAAGTATGTATGACCTTGTCTAAGTTACTATGTTTAAAACAGAAGGAAAAATTTTTTCCTTCCGTTTTATCTGCCTGATTTCCATTAGTACTTTTATTTTTTCTTTTTAGGAGATCTTGTTGAGTAGACTTCTCTATACGTCTTTCAGCTTCGTTCAACAATTGCTCTGGATAACCCCTCTTAATAAACCGTGATTTTAATTCACTAATCTGATTATTAAACATCTCGTTATCATTATTAATTTTACGCAATCGTACCATTTGGCTATATGGCAAACCCTTTTTTGTATGATGAGGATGAGCACTATCAAAGTGTAAAACAAAGTTTGTTGTTGCGAGATAAAACTGATTATGATATGGGACTTATTTTTAAATGGAACAGAAATAAAGGACAGTCTACTTTTTATAACAGAAATCGTTTTCAAAAAGGAAATAAAACTTATAAGAAAAAGAAACAGGATGGGTGGATTACTGATTCTGAGTCCAGTGCTTTGGAGGACTCAGGTGAGAGTGATGTTATCACACCAGTAAAAACCAAGTCGCCAATCCCTTTAGAAGAAAGATTAGACGAGGAAGGAAAAAGTGCAACCATCAGAAGAAAGCGCAAACAAGTGTCCTGGAGGAAATAATTCCAATTAGTTCGAATAATGAACTTGAAAGAGATGATTTACAAATATTGAACTTATCTAAAAGGACTTTGAGTGCGGATCATGTTGCTTTATTGTCCAAAGGTCTAAATTACTGTCTGCCTGAAAAATTTGATCTAACTGACTTTAAGATAGATTTATTTAAATGTACGAGAAAACTCCATCTTTATAAATACTTTCAGAAAGAAAAACAACAAATTGTTAATAATGATATTTCCCAAATGACGTTGAGTAATACGATAAAATTAGAGAGCAGCCTAGGAACACTTGGCTTTATGGTTTATCCCTTAGAGGGAGATCTAGAAAGAAATGAAACAGAATTGCTATTGAGTTTAAACGATCCTGAAATAAGTCAATCTGGTGATTCTATTGATATGCCTTGTTCTGATGTTAAACCCTTTAGGGGAGGTATTAAGTCTCGTTTTATCCCTCCCGTTGCTCCTGGTAACGCCATCGACCTTTTTCAAGATCTAGTTATCAAGGATGTAGAAGCTATTATTTATCAAAATCCTCCAAAGAATCTTAATGCTAAAGAACTAGTGGCACTGAAAGAACTAAAAACTTGGGACGATGTTGTTATCAGGAGAGCGGATAAAGGGGGTAACATAGTGGTTCTTGATAAAGAATACTATGTAAAAGAAGCCCTTTCACAGCTTGATGATAAGACAACTTATTGTGTATTGCCTAGTAATCCTACTCATAAATATATAAAAAAATTAAGAACGTTATTAAGAAAGTATGTGGAAAAGGGAGTATTATCTAGAAAACGTGCAGAAAGTTTATTATTAGAATATCCACAATTCCCATATTGGTATAGTATACCTAAAATCCATAAGGATATAAAGAAACCTCCAGGACGGCCGATAATTTCAGGCATTAATTCAGTCACTGAGGCATTGTCCCAATATATCGACTGGTTATTAAAACCAATATTACATACTATTCCTTCATTTATTAAGGACTCAGGAGAATTAATTTCTATTTTAAGAGATGTGGACTGGCAACCCACTTTTTCTTTAACATCAATAGATGTAGTAAATTTATACACCAGGATCCCAAAAGATAAAGGTATATTGGCAATACAGACTATTTTGCATAGAAGAAGGGTAGATCAAGAAATTATTTCTTTCATTATAGAAAGTCTGGATTTTGTTTTGTCTAATAATTCTTTTAAGTTTATGGATAAGTGGTACACACAACTAATTGGGACTGCAATGGGTACGCCCATTTCATGTACATATGCAAACCTTTTTTTGGCTATTTTTGAGGATGTTTACATTAATAATATTAATAATCCATATATTAAGCATATTCGTTTATATACTCGTTTTGTGGATGACATCATGATAATTTGGGACGGTAATGAAGAGGAGTTTAATGATTTCGTAAATTATCTGAATACTTCAAATGAAGAAAATATGAAATTCACGTCCTGCTATGGACATAATAGTTTAGAATATCTTGATGTAAAAATCGATGTTGTTGAAGGTCAGATATTCACAAAAGTGTTCAGAAAATTGACAGCAACAAATAATGTTTTACACTTTGATAGTGCTCATCCTCATCATACAAAAAAGGGTTTGCCATATAGCCAAATGGTACGATTGCGTAAAATTAATAATGATAACGAGATGTTTAATAATCAGATTAGTGAATTAAAATCACGGTTTATTAAGAGGGGTTATCCAGAGCAATTGTTGAACGAAGCTGAAAGACGTATAGAGAAGTCTACTCAACAAGATCTCCTAAAAAGAAAAAATAAAAGTACTAATGGAAATCAGGCAGATAAAACGGAAGGAAAAAATTTTTCCTTCTGTTTTAAACATAGTAACTTAGACAAGGTCATACATACTTCGATTAGAAAAAACTGGCATGTTTTAAGGACTGATAAGGATCTTACATCAGTTTGTAATAATAACCCAAGGTTTGCTTATAAACGATCTCATAATCTAGCAGACCTGTTAGTGCATAATAGAATTGCAGTGCCTAGAAATACTTGGTTATCCAGTTATGTTCCAGCTGGAAACCATAAATGTGGCAATTGTCGATTTTGTCATCTACATCTTACAAATAATCCTTTGTTAATAGGTTCTGTTGCCCATTCAGTAAAAGATTTCATATCTTGTAAAAGTAGATTTGTCGTTTATATTTTGTTTTGTCCCTGCCGATATTTTTATATCGGAAAAACAATAAGACCATTAATCACTAGGTTTAAGGAGCATTATAACTCTATAAAAACTGGTAAAGGTTGTTTGAGATTAATTGATCATATGAGGGAGAAACATGAAGCAAATCCTGAAGCGCTTAGTTTTGCTGGCATTGAAATGGTTAAATACCCTCCGCAAGGGGGAGATCAAAATAAAATTTTATTACAGAAAGAAGCCAAATGGATTCTAAATACTTGCGCACAGGGACCTATCGGGCTAAATGATAGATTAGATTATTCTGTCTTTTTGTAATAAAATAAAATATTTTCTCTAGGCAATGTACTGATATAAAGTGTTTGAATATTAACATTATAAGATGTAGTTATATAGTCATTTAATTCCTTCAGTGTTACAATTTTGCATATAGATTATTATTATGTTTATAGTACGTACTCATTACACATAGTCACAGCCACGTATTTTTTATGCTCACATGTTGTGTCAATATACTCGTCAGTGATCCTATAAAGGGAAATGACGTTTAGTAATCTATTAGCTGGACCCGTCGAAGCACCTGCGAGTGCGAAACGGCCGTCGTCCTGACTCCAATGCCGCACCCTCTGTTGTACCGCACGTTCTAATGGACTTTTCCTGTTAAAAGTTTCTTCAAATAAATCACGATTCATACTGCCAATCTAGGGTGAGTGCCGCATATTCTTTCTTTTTTGGTGACTTTGGACTGCTTGTTATTGCTTATTATGCTGAGCACCCGAATCTAGAGGCAATCGTGAGTACCTGGTCTCAGTCAGCCCGCTAACAGTTCCGCCTTGTGGAATCAGTATTCACTCTAGTGCCGTCCATTCTGCTCCTATGGTTTACACCTTGGAGTGTAACACAACCTCTCTCTACACCACGGAAGGGCTGATTCTTAGGAAGGAAGGCTGTTGTAAATAAGCATTGCGCGTCCGAGGGTGATTATATTCTAATTCGGTATCTACTCACCCTCTGACGCGCCATGCTTCTTGATTTGTAATTAATGTTTATTTGCAATGTGCTTTTGACTTACTCAATTTTTTTTTTAATTATTGATTTTATTAAATTAATAGTTTAACATCTTATTGGAAATAATTTAAAGGAGACGCGACAGGACAACACTCGGTGGATGCCATATCTGTGTTAACAACTCCAAAAAACTTTCAGTTAACTTCTTGCAGGAGAAAGAAATTGTAGCTGTTGGACCTTTGTAGTACAGTTCCAGATATTTGTTGTGTGTTTGTTTTGATTGTTAAAATGTCTGCATTTGAGATCTCAACACGATCTTATTTTTTATAATCAAATTAATTTTTTTTATATTTAATGATGTTGGTTCAAGGGGTACACGGGCAGCAATAGACAGGTCAGTGGAGGCCTAGTGGAAGGAGTGACGGCAGACAGGCATCAAAGGCCTAACATTGGGCTGGCTGTAGGCAAGTTAAAATTGGTTCCAGGGGAACACGGCCATCAGTGGCCTGGTCAGTGTAGTTGTAGTTGAAAGAACGGGACGCAGACAGGCTTCGAAGGCCTAACATAATAACATAGGGCTGGCTGTAGGCAAGTTAAAATTGGTTCCAGGGGAACACGGCCATCAGTGGCCTGGTCAGTGTAGTTGTAGTTGAATGAACGGGACGCAGACAGGCTTCGAAGGCCTAACATAACAAACTTGGGCTGGCTGTAGGCACTTTTAAATTGGTTCCAGGGGTACACGGGCAGCAGTGGTCTGGTCTGTGGAAGTCTAGTGGAAGGAGTGACCGCAGACAGGCTTCGAAGGCCTAACATAACAAACTTGGGCTGGCTGTAGGCACTTTTAAATTGGTTCCAGGGGTACACGGGCAGCAGTGGTCTGGTCAGTGGAAGTCTAGTGGAAGGAGTGACCGCAGACAGGCTTCGAAGGCCTAACATAACAAACTTGGGCTGGCTGTAGGCACTTTTAAATTGGTTCCAGGGGTACACGGGCAGCAGTGGTCTGGTCAGTGGAAGTCTAGTGGAAGGAGTGACCGCAGACAGGCTTCGAAGGCCTAACATAACAAAATTGGGCTGGCTGTAGGCACTTTAAATTGGTTCCAGGGGTACATGGGCAGCAGTGTATGGTCAGTGGAAGTCTAGTGGAAGGAGTGACGGCAGACAGTCTTCGAAGGCCTAACATAACAAAATTGGGCTGACTGTAGGCACTTTTAAATTGGTTCCAGGGTAACACGGCCAGCAGTGGCCTGGTCAGTGTAGTAGTTGTAGAAAGAAGGGACCGCAGACAGGCTTCGAAGGCCTAACATAACAAAAATGTCAAAACAATGGTATTGTCAGTGCCAGGCATTGAAGGATGTCAGCGCCTAGACTACACATTGGTGAAGCTGTGAGAGATAATTTTGCTAGTGGTAGAGCACTGTTTGAGCTGGGGGGGGAACTGTCTTGTGGCCGGCGGTACAGGCACAGGGCCCCTCATATTACAACGGTGTGTCTGACGTTGGGTGCGCACCACCACCGCCAGAGACACTTTATTGTACTATGAGGGACCCAGTGGCAGTGCCGTCGACCAAAAGCAGCCACACCCACCTCTTCAGACAAACAGCACTCTCAAGGGTCCAAGCGCAAAGTGGCGATAGCACGGCCCCGTGTGGGGAGTTTGGCCATTTCGTGAGGTGGAAACATGTCGTATGCTGGACAATCAGGTGAAGAAAATTACGAGATTGGAAAAGTCATTCAGAATAGTCCACAGGCAAGACCTTTTCATAGGAAAGCTAGGTGTCAGCCGGGCAGGGTGGGGCAAAAGATTTTGAAATCCAGTTGTGGTTCATTTTAATGAAGGTTAGATCATCTACATTTTGGGTAGCCAGACGAGTCCTTTTTTCTGTTAGTATTGAACCTGCAGCACTGAATACTCTTTCTGATAGGACACTAGCTGCCGGGCAAGCAAGCTCCTGCAATGCATATTCTGCCAATTCTGGCCAGGTGTCTAATTTGGATGCCCAGTAATCAAATGGGAATGACGGTTGAGGGAGAACGTCGATAAGGGATGAAAAATAGTTTGTAACCATACTGGACAAATGTTGTCTCCTGTCACTTTGAATTGATGCTGCAGTACCTGTCCTGTCTGCGGTCATAGAAAAATCACTCCACAACCTGGTCAGAAAACCCCTCTGGCCAACGCCACTTCTGATTTCTGCCCCTCTAACACCTCTGGTCTGCTGGCCCCTGGAGCTCGTGTGAGAACGATCACGGGCGCTGTGTGCAGGGAATGCCAGAAGCAAACGGTCAACAAGAGTTGATTGTTTTGTTGCTAATATTAGTTCCAAGTTCTCATGTGGCATAATATTTTGCAATTTGCCTTTATAGCGAGGATCAAGGAGGCAGGCCAACCAGTAATCGTCATCGTTCATCATTTTTGTAATGCGTGTGTCCCTTTTGAGGATACGCAAGGCATAATCCGCCATGTGGGCCAAAGTTCCCGTTGTCAAATCTGCGGTTGTGCTTGGTTGAGGGGCAGTTGCAGGCAAATCTACGTCACTTGTGTCCCTCAAAAAACCAGAACCCGGCCTTGCCACGCCACCAATTTCCCGTGCCCCCGGGAAAGCTTCCTCATTAAAAATATACTCATCCCCATCATCCTCCTCATCCTCCACCTCCTCTTCGCCCGGTACCTCGTCATGTACACTGCCCTGACCAGACAATCGCTGACTGTCATCAAGGCTTTCCTCTTCCTCTGGTGCAGACGCCTGATCCTTTATGTGCGTCAAACTTTGCATCAGCAGACGCATTAGGGGGATGCTCATGCTTATTATGGCGTTGTCTGCACTAACCAGCCGTGTGCATTCCTCAAAACACTGAAGGACTTGACACATGTCTTGAATCTTCGACCACTGCACACCTGACAACTCCATGTCTGCCATCCTACTGCCTGCCCGTGTATGTGTATCCTCCCACAAAAACATAACAGCCCGCCTCTGTTCGCACAGTCTCTGAAGCATGTGCAGTGTTGAGTTCCACCTTGTTGCAACGTCTATGATTAGGCGATGCTGGGGAAGGTTCAAAGAACGCTGATAGGTCTGCATACGGCTGGAGTGTACAGGCGAACGGCGGATATGTGCGCAAAGTCCACGCACTTTGAGGAGCAGGTCGGATAACCCCGGATAACTTTTCAGGAAGCACTGCACCACCAGGTTTAAGGTGTGAGCCAGGCAAGGAATGTGTTTCAGTTGGGAAAGGGAGATGGCGGCCATGAAATTCCTTCCGTTATCACTCACTACCTTGCCTGCCTCAAGATCTACAGTGCCCAGCCACGACTGCGTTTCTTGCTGCAAGAACTCGGACAGAACTTCCGCGGTGTGTCTATTGTCGCCCAAACACTTCATAGCCAATAAAGCCTGCTGACGTTTGCCAGTAGCTGCCCCATAATGGGAGACCTGGTGTGCAACAGTGGCAGGTGCGGATGGAGTGTTTGTGCGACTGCGGTCTGTGGACGAGCTCTTGCTTCTGCAGGAGGACGAGGAGGAGGAGGAGGGGGTGCGAACGGCTACAGACAACTGTTTACTAGACCGTGGGCTAGGCAGAACTGTCCCAAACTTGCTGTCCCCTGTGGACCCTGAATCCACCACATTTACCCAGTGTGCCGTGATGGACACGTAACGTCCCTGGCCATGCCTACTGGTCCATGCATCTGTTGTCAGGTGCACCTTTGTGCTCACAGATTGCCTGAGTGCATGGACGATGCGCTCTTTAACATGCTGGTGGAGGGCTGGGATGGCTTTTCTGGAAAAAAAGTGTCGACTGGGTAGCTCGTAGCGTGGTACAGCGTAGTCCATCAGGTCTTTGAAAGCTTCGCTTTCAACTAACCGGTAGGGCATCATCTCTAACGAGATTAGTCTAGCTATGTGGGCGTTCAAACCCTGTGTACGCGGATGCGAGGCTAAGTATTTCCTTTTTCTAACCATAGTCTCATGTAGGGTGAGCTGGACTGGAGAGCTGGAGATCGTGGAACTAGCGGGGGTGCCGGTGGACATGGCAGACTGAGAGACGGTGGGAGATGGTATTGTTGCCGCCGGTGCCCTAGATGCAGTGTTTCCTACTACGAAACTGGTGATTCCCTGACCCTGACTGCTTTGGCCTGGCAAAGATGCCTGCACAGATACAGCAGGTGGTGCGCTAAATGGTGGTCCTACACTGCCGGAAGGGATGTTGCGTTGATGACTAGCTTCATTGGCCGAGGGTGCAACAACCTTAAGGGACGTTTGGTAGTTAGTCCAAGCTTTCAAATGCATGGTGGTTAAATGTCTATGCATGCAACTAGTATTGAGACTTTTCAGATTCTGACCTCTGCTTAAGGAAGTAGAACATTTTTGACAGATGACTTTGCGCTGATCAATTGGATGTTGTTTAAAAAAATGCCAGACTGCACTCTTTCTAGCATCGGATACCTTTTCAGGCATTGCAGACTGAGCTTTAACCGGATGGCCACGCTGTCCTCCACCAGGTTTTGGCTTTGCCACGCGTTTTGGGCAAGATACGGGCCCGGCAGATGGAACCTGTGGCGATGTTGATGCCTGCTGCGGCCCCTCCTCCTCCTCTGCTTCAGAACTGCTGCCGCCTGCACCCTGTTCCCCCAATGGCTGCCAATCGGGGTCAAGAACTGGGTCATCTAATAACTCTTCTTGTACCTCCTGCGCAACTTCGTCTGTGTCACCGTGTCGTTCGGTGGTATAGCGTTCGTGATGGGGCAACATAGTCTCATCAGGGTCTGATTCTTGATCAGCACCCTGCGAGGGCAATGTTGTGGTCTGAGTCAAAGGACCAGCATAGTAGTCTGGCTGTGGCTGTGCGTCAGTGCACTCCATGTCAGATTCAACTTGTAATGGGCATGGACTGTTAACTGCTTCACTTTCTAAGCCAGGGACGGTATGTGTAAAGAGCTCCATGGAGTAACCCGTTGTGTCGCCTGCTGCATTCTTCTCTGTTGTTGTTTTTGCTGAAGAGGACAAGGAAGTGACTTGTCCCTGACCGTGAACATCCACTAACGACGCGCTGCTTTTACTTTTACCAGTTTCACGAGAGGAGGCAAAAGAGCTAGAGGCTGAGTCAGCAAGATAAGCCAAAACTTGCTCTTGCTGCTCCGGCTTTAAAAGCGGTTTTCCTAATCCCAGAAAAAGGAGCGTTCGAGGCCTTGTGTAGCCGGACGACGAACCTGGCTCCACAGCTCCAGACTTAGGTGCAATATTTTTTTCCCCACGACCACCTGATGCTCCACCACTACCACTACCCTCATTACCAGCTGACAATGAACGCCCCCGGCCACGACCTCTTCCACTAGACTTCCTCATTGTTTTAAAAACGTAACCAAACTAACGTTATTTGTTGCAGTCACACAACTTACACGGTGAGCTATAACTTCAGTATGATTTAGCTACCCCTTTACAGGTTGGTGAGACCACAGCGAAAATCAGGCCCAATGTTACACACTCTGTTTTTGGTGGCTGCAAATTAGAGAGATGCCCCACACGCAGGACTGTCACTGAAGCACAAATGTTAATATTAATGTCACACTATTATTTTTTTTTTATTTTTTTTTTTTTCAGGAACACTTTAGAAACCCCAAAAAAAAAAAAAATAGATTTTTGCAGGGAGAATTTAGAAAACAAATGTAACAAACTATATGCTTTCTATGGGCCACTGAGTGAGAGATGACGCACACAGGAATCAGGAGTGGCACACAAGCCCAGAGGCCAATATTTTTCTACCAATGATTGATGGAGTTATTTTCTCTGGTAGATTTTGGAACCCAAATCAAGGAAAAAAAATATAGGCTTTCTATGGACCACAATTGGAGAGAGAGAGAGAGAGAGAGAGAGAGAGAGAGAGATGGCACACCCAGGAGTCAAGACTGGCACACAAGCAGAAAGGCCAATATTAATCTCCCATTTTTTGGGGGGGTTTGTTTTTTTTTTTTTTTTTTTTTCAGGGAGACTTTAGAAAAAAAAATAATAATAAAAATATGATTTTATCAGGAAGAATTTAGAAACCAAATAAAATAAAATGATTTTTTCAGGGAGAATTTAGAAAACAAATAAAACCAAAAATAGGCGTTCTATGGCCCACTGACTGAGAGAGAGAGAGAGATGGCACGCTTAGTACTGGCACACAAGCCCAAAGGGCAATATTAATCTCCCTTTTTTTTTCAGGGAGAATTTCTAAAACCCAAAAAAAAAAAAAAATAGGCTTTCTATGGCCCACTATTTGTGAGAGAGATGGGACGCTCAGGACTGGCACAGATGGCACGCTCAGGACTGGCACAGAAGCCCAGAGGCCAATATTAATCTCCCTTTTTTTCTGGGAGAATTTATAAAACCAAAAAAATATTTAAATAGGCTTTCTATGGCCCACTATTTGTGAGAGAGATGGCACGCTCAGGGCTGGCACAGATGGCACGCTCACAACTGGCACACAAGCCCAGAGGCCAATATTAATCTCCCTTTTTTCAGGGAAAATTTATAAAACCAAAAAAAAAATTAAATAGGCTTTCTATGGCCCACTATTTGTGAGAGAGATGGCACGCTCAGGACTGGCACAGATGGCACGCTCACAACTGGCACACAAGCCCAGAGGCCAATATTAATCTCCCTTTTTTTCAGGGAGAATTTATAAAACCAAAAAAAAAATTAAATAGGCTTTCTATGGCCCACTATTTGTGAGAGAGATGGCACGCTCAGGGCTGGCACAGATGGCACGCTCAGGACTGGCACACAAGCCCAGAGGCCAATATTAATCTCCCTTTTTTTCAGGGAGAATTTATAAAACCCCAAAAAAAATAAAATAGGCTTTCTATGGCCCACTATTTGTGAGAGAGATGGCACACTCAGGACTGGCACACAAGCCCAAAGGCCAATATTAATCTCCCACTGTATTTTTATCAGGGAGAATTTATACACCCCACAAAAAAAAATACAGAAAAATGAAAAGGCTTTCTATGGCCCACTATGTGAGAGAGATGGCACACACAGGGATGGCACTCTAGCAGAAATGCCAAATTGCCAATCTTAATCTCCCACCAAAAAAAAAAACAAAACAAAACAGGGAATGTCCTACAATTACTATCTCCCTGCCTGCAGTAATCTCAGCCAGGTATGGCAGGCAGCTACTATCTCCCTGCCTGCAGTAATCTCAGCCAGGTATGGCAGGCAGCAATAAGGAGTGGACTGATGCACAAATGAAATAAAAAGTGTGGACAAACAAAAAAGATAGCTGTGCAGAAAGGAAGGAACAAGAGGATTTGTGCTTTGAAAAAAGCAGTTGGTTTGCACAGCGGCGTACACACAGCAATGCAGCTATCAGGGAGCCTTCTAGGGCAGCCCAATGAGCTACAGCGCTGAGGGGAAAAAAAAAAAAAAATAACTTCCACTGTCCCTGCACACTGAGGGTGGTGTTGGACAGTGCAAATCGCTGCAGCACAAGCGGTTTTGTGGTTAATGGACCCTGCCTAACGCTATCCCTGCTTCTGACAAAGCGGCAGCAACCTCTCCCTAAGCTCAGATCAGCAGCAGTAAGATGGCGGTCGGCGGGAACGCCTCTTTATAGCCCCTGTGACGTCGCAGACAGCAAGCCAATCACTGCAATGCCCTTCTCTAAGATGGTGGGGACCAGGACCTATGTCATCACGCTGCCCACACTCTGCGTTTACCTTCATTGGCTGAGAAATGGCGCTTTTCGCGTCATTGAAACGCGACTTTGGCGCGAAAGTCGCGTACCGCATGGCCGACCCCGCACAGGGGTCGGATCGGGTTTCATGAAACCCCGACTTAGCCAAAAGTCGGCGACTTTTGAAAATGTTCGACCCGTTTCGCTCAACCCTAGTTACTGGGTGTGGTTAGTCCTATATAAGTCAGGCTTAACACAGTAGATATGTGTGTAGGTGAAACCCTCCTGAGTGTGTTACGGCTTCAGGACTGAGCCGGATGAACTGGACACTTGTTTTTTCTTTGCCTGAACCAAAGGCTATTTGCTTTCTGTTGTTTTGCCATATGGTTTATGAAGCAATAAACCCAGTGAACTTTAAAGGAACATGCCTCCTGAGTGTCAGCCGTCGCACCTGAGTGAGTGGAATCCCTACAATTGGTGGTAGACGTGCGGGCAGCGTTCCCAGCAGAGACGTAAGTCTATTGTTTAATGTCCTGGGTCAAGTCTGTTGCAAGCCAGCAAGCGTCGCCGGGGAAAATGAAGGACCTGCTGAAACACTTGGTCCAGTTGCAGAGCCAGCAGGAGCAAAGGCAGCAAGAGACCAACAGGCTGTTGATGCAGCAGATACAACAGAGCCAGCAGGAGCAACGGCAGCAGATGCAACAGAGCCAGCAGGAGCAACGGCAGCAGATGCAGCTTCTGGCAACCGCCATCCAGGGCAAGACGAGTGCCCCAACCCCAGGTCTGGCTGATGACGCCCACATTCGGAAGACGGTAAGACGCGCATTGCAGAAAATGACCCCCGGGGATGATGTTGAGGCCTTCCTGACAGTGTTTGAGAGGGTCGCTGAGAGGGAAAAACTTCAGCCAGAGCAGTGGGCAGAGGTATTGGCGCCATACCTGACGGGAGAACCCCAGAAGGCGTACTATGACTTGACCTTGCAGGATGCCAAGGAGTATCACAAGTTGAAAGCCGAGATTCTCGCACGTTTGGGGGTGACACTGAATGTCAGGGCACAGCGAATTCACTGCTGGGCCTATCACCGGGACAAACCACCTTGTTCCCAAATGTTTGATCTGTTGCACCTGGTCCAGAAATGGCTGCAGCCAGAGTCATCTACGCCTGCTCAAATGGTAGAACGGGTGATGATGGATCGGTTTGTCCATTCCCTCCCGAGGCCTATACAGACTTGGGTTGCCCAGGGTGATCCCCAGAATGCCGACGAGCTGATCGGACTGGTTGAGAGATACCAAGGGTTGGAAGGCTCCTTCGGGAGGCAGCCCATGCCATACTGGGGGTGCCAGAAGGGAGCTGAGTCCCAAAAAGGGGTGGCGCGTCCAAGGTCACAAAGGGCAGGGGAGGTGGTGCCCAAGGTCCCTACGGGTGATATTTGTTGGAGGTGCCACGGGCCAGGACATATAGCTGCCCATTGTTCCCAGACCACTGAGCAGATGGACTACAGCATGGGACGCCGTTGTTCATACTATGCGTATCCAGCCTGTAGTGTGAACTCTCCGTCCAACGAGGGACCTCAAGCGTGTCCCGTAAAGGTGAACGGTCGAGCAGTAACGGCACTGTTAGACTCGGGGAGCCTAGTGACCCTGGTGAGGGCCACTTTTCCTCTCCACCTGCTCCCGGGAAAGAAGGTCGGAGTGCGGTGCATACATGGTGATGCAAAGGACTACCCTATGGCGAGGGTGGACATTGAAACGGCATGTGGCACTGAGTCCCACATAGTCGGCGTCATTCAGGACTTGTTGCACCCTATAATTATTGGCCGAGATTTCTGTTTGTTTTGGGATTTGTGGGGGAAAGGTTCTGAGCTCCCTAGCAAGAGTAGGGAACCAATAAACCCTGGAAGGGTGTCGCCACACCCAGAGTCAGACAGGTTTCCTTTTTGTGTCCTGGTTGGAGATGAGGAGGAAGTGTCCCCTGCATCTAACATTCTGGAGTTAGAGGTATCCAGTGAAAATTTTGGGACTGCCCAACATAGGGACCCCACTCTGAGGGAAGCCTTTAATAATATCACAGTTATTGACGGGGTGGTACAGGAGCCGGGGGCAGACACAAGATTTCCCCATTTTCTGATGAGTGGGGAGTTGTTGTACCGGGTCATGAAAATAAGGGAGGAGTTGGTAGAGCAGTTGGTAGTGCCGGGTCCGTATAGACGGAAGGTGTTGGACATGGCCCATTCACACATCTTGGGTGGACACCTAGGGGTGGAAAAAACGCAGGAACGGGTTGTGCAGAGGTTCTATTGGCCTGGGTGTCACTGGGAAATAGTGAACTATTGCAGGTCCTGCCCTACATGTCAGCTAACTGCTCCCACTCCTCATTTCCGGAACCCCCTTGTGCCACTGCCCATTATTGAGGTGCCGTTCGAGAGAATTGCCATGGACTTGGTCGGTCCCTTAGTTAAATCAGCCCAGGGCCATCAGTATATACTAGTCATCCTGGACTATGCCACACGCTATCCTGAGGCAATTCCCTTGAGAAATTCTTCCTCAAAGAGCATAGCCCGCGAGTTGGTCCATGTCTTTTCCTGGACAGGTCGGCCAAAGGAGATCCTGACTGACCAGGGTACACCTTTCATGAGCAAGGTGATGAGGGAGTTATGCAAAGCCCTGAAAATCTCCCAGTTGAGGACCTCGGTGTACCATCCCCAGTCAGATGGCCTTGTTGAGAGATTTAACAAGACTCGGAAGAGCATGCTGAGAAAAGCTAATGAGAAAGACGGTAGAGACTGGGATTGTCTCTTACCCTATCTGATGTTTTCCATTCATGAAGTTCCACAGGCCTCCACAGGGTTCTCACCATTTGAGCTTCTATATGGCCGACATCCGCGAGAACTAAATAAGATTAAAATAGATAAATCTCCGGGTCCGGATGGCATACACCCACGAGTACTAAGAGAACTAAGTAATGTAATAGATAAACCATTATTTCTTATTTTTAGTGACTCTATAGCGACAGGGTCTGTTCTGCAGGACTGGCGCATAGCAAATGTGGTGCCAATATTCAAAAAGGGCTCTAAAAGTGAACCTGGAAATTATAGGCCAGTAAGTCTAACCTCTATTGTTGGTAAAATATTTGAAGGGTTTCTGAGGGATGTTATTCTGGATTATCTCAATGAGAATAACTGTTTAACTCCATATCAGCATGGGTTTATGAGAAATCGCTCCTGTCAAACCAATCTAATCAGTTTTTATGAAGAGGTAAGCTATAGACTGGACCACGGTGAGTCATTGGACGTGGTATATCTCGATTTTTCCAAAGCGTTTGATACCGTGCCGCACAAGAGGTTGGTACACAAAATGAGAATGCTTGGTCTGGGGGAAAATGTGTGTAAATGGGTTAGTAACTGGCTTAGTGATAGAAAGCAGAGGGTGGTTATAAATGGTATAGTCTCTAACTGGGTCGCTGTGACCAGTGGGGTACCGCAGGGGTCAGTATTGGGACCTGTTCTCTTCAACATATTCATTAATGATCTGGTAGAAGGTTTACACAGTAAAATATCGATATTTGCAGATGATACAAAACTATGTAAAGCAGTTAATACAAGAGAAGATAGTATTCTGCTACAGATGGATCTGGATAAGTTGGAAACTTGGGCTGAAAGGTGGCAGATGAGGTTTAACAATGATAAATGTAAGGTTATACACATGGGAAGAGGGAATCGATATCACCATTACACACTGAACGGGAAACCACTGGGTAAATCTGACAGGGAGAAGGACTTGGGGATCCTAGTTAATGATAAACTTACCTGGAGCAGCCAGTGCCAGGCAGCAGCTGCCAAGGCAAACAGGATCATGGGGTGCATTAAAAGAGGTCTGGATACACATGATGAGAGCATTATACTGCCTCTGTACAAATCCCTAGTTAGACCGCACATGGAGTACTGTGTCCAGTTTTGGGCACCGGTGCTCAGGAAGGATATAATGGAACTAGAGAGAGTACAAAGGAGGGCAACAAAATTAATAAAGGGGATGGGAGAACTACAATACCCAGATAGATTAGCGAAATTAGGATTATTTAGTCTAGAAAAAAGACGACTGAGGGGCGATCTAATAACCATGTATAAGTATATAAGGGGACAATACAAATATCTCGCTGAGGATCTGTTTATACCAAGGAAGGTGACGGGCACAAGGGGGCATTCTTTGCGTCTGGAGGAGAGAAGGTTTTTCCACCAACATAGAAGAGGATTCTTTACTGTTAGGGCAGTGAGAATCTGGAATTGCTTGCCTGAGGAGGTGGTGATGGCGAACTCAGTCGAGGGGTTCAAGAGAGGCCTGGATGTCTTCCTGGAGCAGAACAATATTGTATCATACAATTATTAGGTTCTGTAGAAGGACGTAGATCTGGGTATTTATTATGATGGAATATAGGCTGAACTGGATGGACAAATGTCTTTTTTCGGCCTTACTAACTATGTTACTATGTTACTATGTTACTATGTTACTATGACTCCTGGATATAGCCAAGGAAACCTGGGAAGCCGAAGTCACGCCCCACAGAAGCGTCATTGAGCATGTGGCCCTGATGCAGCAGAGGATTGCAAAGGTGATGCCTATCGTGAAAGAGCACCTCCTCCAGGCACAAGAAGCTCAGGCCAGGGTCTACAACCGGTCTGCAAGAGTGAGGCAGTTCAATCCGGGAGACCGAGTTCTTGTGTTAGTTCCGACGGTGGAAAGTAAGTTCTTGGCCAAATGGCAAGCGCCATATGAAGTCATCGAGAAACTTGGTGAGGTAAATTATAAAATTCACCAACCAGGAAGACGGAAACCATTCCAAGTTTACCATGTCAACCTCATCAAGCCATGGCAAGATAGAGAGCTGACAGTAACTCCATCGTTGTTAAGCAACCCAGAAGATGAGGTTGGAGCGGTAACTATAGCGGAGACGCTATCAAAGACCCAGAAGCAGCAGTGCCGGGAGTTACTCCAGAAAAACAGGGACCTGTTTTCAGAGTTGCCGGGATACACGAAGGTCATAGAGCACGAGGTCCTAACCGAGCCACATGTGCGGGTGAATGTGAAACCCTATTGTATTCCTGAGGCTCGTCGAGAAGTTATCTCCAAGGAAGTGGAGCGTATGTTGAAGCTTGGAGTCATTGAGGAGTCCAAGAGTGGTTGGTCGAGCCCAATTGTCCTGGTCCCAAAACCTGATGGAGAGTGGAGGTTTTGCAATGACTATCGGAAGTTGAATGAGGTCTCCAAGTTTGACGCTTATCCCATGCCCCGCGTTGATGAGCTCATCAAAAGGCTCGGGCACGCCAGATATATATCCACCTTGGATTTGACAAAGGGGTGTTGGCAGATCCCCATGGCACAGGAAGCCAAGGAGAAGATGGCCTTTTCGACACCTGATGGATGCTTCCAGTATGTCCGGATGCCGTTTGGCCTACAGGGAGCTCCGGCGACCTTCCAGAGGGCTATGGATATAGTCCTTGCACCCCATAAGGCCTACGCTGCTGCGTACCTAGATGATATCGTCATCTTTAGCCCGGACTGGGAGAGTCATCTGGAGAAAGTCCAAGCGGTGTTTGATGCTCTAAGAGAGGCGGGGTTTACAATAAACCCGAAGAAGTGTACCTTGGGTAAGGAAGAAGCTAAATACCTAGGCTATATAGTGGGTCGTGGAGAAATAAAGCCCCAAATCAGGAAAGTGGAGGCAATCCAAATGTGGCCAAAACCACTTTCAAAAAAGCAAGTTAAAGCCTTTCTGGGAATCGTGGGATATTACAGGAGGTTCATCCCGAACTTCGCCACAGTGGCTGCGCCTCTGACTGATCTGCTGAAGGGGACAAAGTCAGTGATGGTTAAATGGTCCGAAGAGACAGAGTCAGCCTTCCAAGAGTTGAAAGGGGCTCTATGTAAGCAGCCCGTTCTGATGGCCCCAGACTTCAAGAAAGAATTTATTCTTCAGACAGATGCCTCAGATGTTGGGGTAGGAGCAGTCCTTTCCCAAGAGCTACATGGGGAGGAGCATCCTGTTCTCTATCTGAGTAGAAAGCTGTCCTCATCTGAGAAGAACTACTCAGTCGTGGAAAAAGAGTGTTTGGCCATAAAGTGGGCGGTGGACACGTTACGGTACTATCTGCTGGGTCGTAAATTCAGACTAATATCTGACCATGCCCCACTTAGATGGATGAGGGAAAGAAAGGGTAGAAATGATAGGGTCACCCGTTGGTTCTTAGCCCTGCAGGACTTCAGTTTCCATGTGGAACATAGGGCCGGAAAGCTGCACAATAATGCGGATGCCCTATCAAGAATCCCTTGTTTAGTTGGGGAAAGTGCCAAGCCCCACGGCTTTAGGCAGAGGGGGGAGGTATGTAGCATGGCTAACGGGTGTGTGGTCGACGGGAGGTATGTGTCACATAGGTACCTTGTCGCTGCAATGTAGCCCGGAATATTTCTTTGTTACACATAACCATATATTTGTGTTTCAGGACCTGTGGTGATGTCAGACCACATGGCTAATCATGTGATAGGTTACTGGGTGTGGTTAGTCCTATATAAGTCAGGCTAATGCTTAACACCATAGATATGTGTGGAGGTGAAACCCTCTTGAGTGTGTTACAGCTTCAGGACTGAGCCGGATGAACTGGACACTTGTTTTTTCTTTGCCTGAACCAAAGGCTATTTGCTTTCTGTTGTTTTGCCATATGGTTTATGAAGCAATAAACCCAGTGAACTTTAAAGGAACATGCCTCCTGAGTGTCAGCCGTCGCACCTGAGTGAGTGGAATCCCTACAATATATATATATATATATATATATATATATATATATACAGTATATATAGGTGCTTTTCACAAAATTAGAATATCATCAAAAAGTTAATTTATTTCAGTTCTTCAATACAAAAGGTGAAACTCATATATTACATAGTCTTTACAAACAGAGTGATCAATTTAAAGTGCTTATTTTTGTTAATGTTGATGATTATAGATTACAGTCAATGAAAACCCACAAGTCATTATCTCAGTAAATTAGACTAATTAACAAAAAAAACCTGCAAAGGCTTCCTAAGCTTTTAAAAAGGTCCTTTAGTCTGTTTCAGTGAGCTCCACAATCACGGGGAAAACTGCTGACTTTACAGATGTTCCGAAGGCAGTCATTGACACACTCTTCAAGGCGGGTAAGCCACAATAGGTCATTGCTAAAGAAGCTGGCTGTTCACAGAGTGCTGTATCCAAGCATGTTGATGTAAAGTTGAGTGGAAGGAAAAAGTGTGGCAGAAAAATGTGCACAAGCAACTGGGATAACTACAGCCTTGAAAGGATTGTTAAGAAAAGGCCATTTAAAAATTTGGAGGAGATTCACAGGGAGTGAACTGCTGCTGGAGTCATTGCTTCAAGAGCCAACGCATACAGACGTATCCAGGACATGGCCTAAAAGTGTTGCATTCCTTTTGTCAAGCCACTCATGACCAATGGACAATTCCAGAAGCCTCTTATCTGGACCAGGTAGAAAAAGAACTGGACTGTTGCTCAGTGGTCCAATGTGTTGCTTTCAGATGAAAGTAAATTTTAACTACGATTTGGAAATCAAGGTCCCAGAGTCTGGAGAAAGAGTGGAAAGGCACACAATCCAAGCTGCTTGCGTTCTAGTGTATAGTTTCCTGAGTCTCCCCTTTCTCCTCATAGTTTGCAAGCTTGCGAGCAGGGCCCTCATTCCTCTTCGTATCTGTTTTGATCTGTGTTTATTGTTATGCTGTAATGTCTACTGTCTGTATAAGTCCCCTCTATAATGTAAAGTACTGCAGAATATGTTGGCGCTATATAAATAAAAAATTATTATTATTATTTCCACAATCAGTTTGGGGAGCCGTCATCTGCTGGTGTAGGTCCACTGTATTTTGTCAAGACCAAAGTCAGCGCTGCCGTCTACCAGGAAATTTTAGAGCACTTCATGCTTCCATGTGCCATAAGCTTTTTGGAGATGGAAATTTAATTCTCCAGCAGCACTTGGCACCTGTACACATTGCCAAAAGTACCAATACCTGGTTTAAAAACAACAGTATCACTGTGCTTGATTGGCCAGTCAACTCACCTGACCTTAACCTAATAGAGACTCTATGGGGTATTGTCAAGAGGAAGATGAGAGACACTAGACCCAACAATGCAGACAAGCTGAATACTGCTATCAAAGCAACCTGGGCTTCCATAAAACTTTAACAGTGCCACATGCTGACCGTCTCCATGCCAAGCCACATTGATGCAGTAATTGATGCAAAAGGAGGCCCGACCAAGTTTTCACTGCATTTTTGAACATACCTTTCAGTATGCCAACATTTCAGATTTTAAAAATCATTTTTCAAGCTGGTGTTATAAAGAATTCTAATTTACTGAGATAAGACTTTGGGGTTTTCATTGGCATTAACATTAACAGAAATAAACATTTGAAATAGATCACTTTGTTTGTAATGATCCTTTATAATACAGTTAGGTCCATATATATTTGGACAGAGACAACATTTTTCTAATTTTGGTTATAGACATTAACACAATGAATTTTAAACAAAACAATTCAGATGCCGTTGAAGTTCAGACTTTCAGCTTTCATTTGAGGATATCAACATTAATATTGGATGAAGGGTTTAGGAGTTTCAGCTCCTTAACATGTGCCACCATGTTTTTAAAGGGGCCAAAAGAGATTGGACAAATTAAATAATTTTAAATAAAATGTTCATTTCTATTACTTGGTTGAAAACCCTTTGTTGGCAATGACTGCCTGAAATCTTGAACTCATGGACCTCACCAGATACTGTGTTTCCTCCATTTTGATGCTCTGCCAGACCTTCACTGCAGTGGTTTTCAGTTGCTGTTTGTTTGTGGGCCTTTCTGTCTGAAGTTTAGTCTTTAACAAGTGAAATGCATGCTCAATTGGGTTGAGATCAGGTGACTGACTTGTCCATTCAAGAATATTCCACTTCTTTGCTTTAATAAACTCCTGAGTTGCTTTGGCTTTATGTTTTGGGTCATTGTCTTTCTGTAGTATGAAACAACGACAAATCAGTTTGGCTGCATTTGGCTGGATCTGAGCACACAGTATGTCTCTGAATACCTCAGAATTCATTCGGCTGCTTCTGTCCTGTGTCACATAATCAATAAACACTAGTAGCCAGTGCCACTGGCAGCCATGCATGCCCAAACCATCACACTGCTTCCGCCGTGTTTTACAGATAATGTGGTATGCTTTGGATCATGAGCTGTACCACGCCTTCGCCATACTTTTCTCTTTCCATCATTCTGGTAGAGGTTGATCTTGGTTTCATCTGTCCAAAGAATGTTCTTCCAGAACTGTGCTGGGTTTTTTAGATGTTTTTTTGCAAAGTCCAGTCTAGCCTTTTAATTCTCAATGCTTATGAGTGGCTTGCACCATGCAGTGAACCCTCTGTATTTACTTTCATGCAGTCTTCTCTTTATGGTAGATTTGGATATTGATACGCCGACCTCCTGGAGAGTGTTGCTCACTTGGTTGGCTGTTGTGAAGGGGTTTTTCTTCACCATGGAGATTATTCTGTGATCATCCACCACTGTTGTCTTCGGTGGGCACCCAGGTCTTTTTGCATTGATAAGTTCACCGGTGCTTTCTTTCTTTCTCAGGATGTACCAATCTGTAGATTTTGCCACTCCTAATATTGTAGCAATTTCTCGGATGGGTTTTTTCTGTTTTCGCAGCTTAAGGATGGCTTGTTTCACCTACATGGAGAGCTCCTTTGACCGCATGTTTACTTCGCAGCAAAACCTTCCAAATGCAAGCACCACACCTCAAATCAACTCCAGGCCTTTTATCTGCTTAATTGAGAATGACATAATGAAGGGATTGCCCACACCTGTCCATGAAATAGCCTTGCAGTTAATTGTCCAATTACTTTTGATCCCTTTGAAAACAGGGTGGCACATGTTAAGGAGCGGGAACTGCTAAACCCTTCATCCAATTTTAATGTAGGTACCCTCAAATGAAAGCTGAAAGTCTGAACTTCAACTGCATCTGAAATATTTTGCTTACGTATACAGACCATTTGCTCAGACACTCACTTGCTGTCAAATGCTGTCAATTTCCTTGTGATCCTCCTTGAGATGGTTCTTCTCCTTCATTGGATTCCAGCTGTGTTACATTAAACTGATTGGACTTGATTTTTAAAGGCACATACCTGTCTTTATAAGACCTCACAGCTCACAGTGCAATTCAGACCAAATGAGAATCATGAGGTCAAATGAACTGGCCAAGGAGCTCAGAGACAGACATGTGACAAGGAACACATCTGGCCAAGGTTACAAAAGAATTTCTGCAGTGCTCAAGGTTTCTAAGAGCACAGTGGCCTCCATGATCCTTAAATGGAAGAAGTTTGGGACCACGAGAAGTATTCCAGACCTGGCTGTCCAGCCAAACTGAGCATTTGTGGGAGAAGAGTGTTGGTGAGAGAGGTAAAGAAGAACCCCAAGATCACTGTGGCTGAGCTCCAGAGATGCAGTAGGGAGATGGGAAGCTGTTCAACAAAGTCCACTATCACTTCAGCCCTCCACCAGTCGGGCCTTTATCATAGAGTGGCCTGACGGAAGCCTTTCCTCAGTGCAAGATATACGAAAACACGCATAGAGTTTGCTAAAAAACACATGAAGGACTCCCATATTATGAGAAATAGGATTCACTAGTTTGATGAGATAATTCTAAGTGGTATGTGTCGAGAACACCAGGAACTGCTCATCACCTGCCTAATACAATCCCAACAGTGAAACATGGTGGTGGCAGCATCATGCTATGGGGGTGTTTTTCAGCTACAGGGACAGGATGGCTGGTTGCAATTGGAGGAAACGTGAATGTGGCCAAGTACAAGAGATATATTGGATGAAAACCTCTTCCAGAGTGCTCTGGACCTCAAACTTGGCCTAAGGTTCACCTTCCAACAAGAAAATGACCCTAAGCACACAGCTAACATAACAAAGGAGTGGCTTCAGAACAACTCTGTAACCATTCTTGACTGGCCCAGCCAGAGCCCTGACCTAAACCCAACTTAGCCTCTCTGGAGAGACCTGAAAATGGCTGTCCACCAACAATCACCATGCAACCTAATGGGACTTGGAGAGGATCTGCCAGGAAGAATGGCAGAAGATCCCCAAATTCAGATGTGAAAAACTTGTAGCTTTCTACTCAATACTGAGCAAAGGGTCTGAATAATTGTGACCATGTGATATTTCAGTGTTTCTTTTTTATTAAATTTGCAAACATTTCTACATTTCTGTTTTTTTCAGCCAAGATGGGGTGCAGAGTGTACAGTCATGGCCAAAAGTTTTGAGAATGAGACAAATATTAATTTTTCCAAAGTCTACTGCTTCATTTTTTCTAATGGCAATTTGCATATACTCCTGAATGTCAGAGTGATCAGCTTAACAGCAATTACTGTACTTGCAAAGTCAATATTTGCCCAGAAAATTAACTTTAACCCCCAAAACACATTTCAACATCATTGCAGTCCTGCCTTAAAAGGAGCAGCTAACATCGTTTTAGTGATTGATCCATTAACACAGGTGTGGGTGTTGATGAGGACAGGGCTGGCGATCGATCAGTCATGATTAAGTAAGAATGACATCACTGGACACTTTAAAAGGAGGCTGGTTCTTGGTATCATTGTTTCTCTTCAGTTAACCATGGTTATCTCTAAAGAAACACGTGCAGCCATCATTGCACTGCACAAAAATGGCCTAACAGGGAAGAGTATCGCAGCTTCAAAGATTGCACCTCAGTCAACAATCTATCGCATCATCAAGAACTTCAAGGAGAGAGCTTCCATTGTTGTCAAAAAGGCTCCAGGGCGCCCAAGAAAGACCAGCAAGCGCCAGGACCGTATCTTAAAACTGTTCCAGCTGCGGGATTGGACTACCAGCAGTGCCGAGCTTGCTCAGGAATGGCAGCAGGCTGGTGTGAGTGCTTCTGCACGCACTGTGAGGTGGAGACTCTTTGAGTAAGGCCTGGTTTCAAGGAGGGCAACAAAGAAGCCACTTCTCTCCAGAAAAAACATCAGGGACCGACTTATATTCTGCAAAAGGTACAGGGAGTGGACTGCTGAGGACTGGGGCAAAGGCATTTTCTCTGATGTATCCCTTTTTCGATTGTTTGGGACATCTGGAAAACAGCTTATTCGGAGAAGAAGAGGTGAGCGCTACCACCAGTCTTGTCTCATGCCAACTGTAAAGCATCCTGAAACCATTCATGTGTGGGGTTGCTTCTCAGCCAAGGGAATCGGTTCACTCACAGTTTGCCTAAAAACACAGCCATGAATAAAGAATGGTACCAGAATGTCCTCCCAACCGTCCAAGAGCAGTTTGGCACCCAACAATGCCTTTTCCAGCATGATGGAGCACCTTGCCATAAAGCAAAGGTGATAACTAAATGGCTCATGGAACAAAACATAGAGATTTTGGGTCCATGGCCTGGAAACTCCCCAGATCTTAATCCCATTGAGAACTTCTGGTCAATCATCAATAGACGGGTGGACAAACAAAAAACAACAAATTCTGGCAAAATGCAAGCATTGATTATGCAAAAATGGACTGCTATCAGTCAGGATTTGGTCCAGAAGGTGATTGAGAGCATGCCAGGGAGAATTGCAGAGGTCTTGAAGAAGTAGGGTCAACACTGCAAATATTGACTTGCTGCATTAACTCATTCTAACTGTCAATATAACCTATTGGTACTCATAATATGATTGCAATTATATTTCTGTATGTGATATAAACATCAGACAAACACTAATAAAAACCAGAGGGCAGCAGATCATGTGAAAATATAATTTTGGTGTCATTCTCAAAACTTCTGGCCATGACTGTACATTAATGAGAAAAAAATGAACGTTTTTGAATTTACCAAATGGCTGTAATAGTATGGGCATAGTAAATATCTGTGGTTAGTTATAGCACCTCACTTCTCTTATTTTCCCATCACGCTTCTCATTTTCCCAATCACATCTTTCATTTTCCCCCTCACATCTCTCATTTTCTCCCTCACACCTCTCATTTTCTCCCTCACTCCTCTCATTCCCCTAACACTTGTCATTTCGACCTCACATCTGTCATTTTCCGATCACTCCACTATTTTCCCTCACTCCTCTCATTTTGCACTCACACCTTTTCATTTTCACCTCACACCTCTCATTTTCACCTCAGTATATACATGTTTGTCATCTCCCTTATATATAGTATACACCTGTATGTCATCTCCTGTATATAGTATATACCTGTATGTCATCTCCCCTGTATATAGTATATACCTGCTGTGTGTCATCTCCCCTGTATATAGTATATACCTGTATGTCATCTCCTCCTATCTATAGTATATACCTGTATGTCATCTCCTTCTATATATAGTATATACCTGTATGTCATCTCCTCCTGTATATAGTATATACCTGTGTGTCATCTCCCCTGTATATAGTATATATCTGTGTGTAATCTCCTCCTGTATATAGTATATTCCCGTATGTCATCTTCTATATATAGCATATACCTGTATGTCAT
This sequence comes from Ranitomeya imitator, assembly GCF_032444005.1. Classification (NCBI taxonomy): domain Eukaryota; kingdom Metazoa; phylum Chordata; class Amphibia; order Anura; family Dendrobatidae; genus Ranitomeya; species Ranitomeya imitator. Next base: position 376,625,162 of record NC_091285.1, read on the forward strand.
CTCCTCCTGTATATAGTATGTACCTGTATGTCATCTCCTCCTCTATATAGTATATACCTGTGTGTCATCTCCCCTGTATATAGTATATACCTGTGTGCCATCTCCTCCTGTATTAGACCTCGTTCACACGTTATTTGCTCAGTATTTTCACCTCAGTATTTGTAAGCTAAATTGGCAGCCTGATAAATCCCCAGCCAACAGGAAGCCCTCCCCCTGGCAGTATATATTAGCTCACACATACACATAATAGACAGGTCATGTGACTGACAGCTGCCACATTTCCTATATGGTACATTTGTTGCTCTTGTAGTTTGCTTATTAATCAGATTTTTATTTTTGAAGGATAATACCAGACTTGTGTGTGTTTTAGGGTGAGTTTCGTTTGTCAAGTTGTGTGTGTTGAGTTGCGTGTGGCAACATGCATGTAGCGACTTTTGTGAGATGAGTTTTGTGTGGCAACATGCGTGTAGCAACTTTTTGTGTGTCGAGTTGCATGTGACAGGTTAGTGTAGCAAGTTGTGTGCAGCAAGTTTTGCGCGTGGCGAGTTTTGTGCGTGGCGAGTTTTATGTGTGGTGCCTTTTGAGTATGTGCAAGTTTTGTGTGAGGCAACTTTTGCACGTGTTGCAACTTTTGTGCATGTGGCAATTTTTGCGCGTGTGCAAGTTTTGCGTGTGGCGAGTTTTCCATGAGGTGAGTTTTGCACTTGTGGCGAGTTTTGCATGAGCCTAGTTTTTGCATGTGGCGAGTTTTGAGTGGTGACTTTTGTGTTTTGACTTTTATGTGGCGAGGTTGGTGTATGTGAAATGTGTGCTGAGGGTGGTATATGTGTTCAAGCACGTGGTAATGTGTGGCGCCTTTTGTGTGTGTGTTCATATCCCCGTGTGTGGTGAGTATCCCATGTCGGGGCCCCACCTTAGCAACTGTACGGTATATACTCTTTGGCGCCATCGCTCTCATTCTTTAAGTCCCCCATGTTCACATCTGGCTGCTGTCAATTTGCCTCCAACACTTTTCCTTTCACTTTTCCCCATTATGTAGATAGGGGCAAAATTGTTTGGTGAATTGGAAAGCGCGGGGTTAAAATTTCACCTCACAACATAGCATATGACGCTCTCGGGGTCCAGATGTGTGACTGTGAAAAATTTTGTGGCTGTAGCTGCGACGCCTCCAACACTTTTCCTTTCACTTTTTTCCCCATTATGTAGATAGGGGCAAAATTGTTTGGTGAATTGGAAAGCGCGGGGTTAAAATTTCACCTCACAACATAGCCTATGACTCTCTCAGGGTCCAGACGTGTGACTGTGCAAAATTTTGTGGCTGTAGCTGCGACGCCTCCAACACTTTTCCTTTCACTTTTTTCCCCATTATGTAGATAGGGGCAAAATTGTTTGGTGAATTGGAACGCGCGGGGCTAAAATTTTGCCTCACAACATAGCCTATGACGCTCTCGGGGTCCAGACGTGTGACTGTGCAAAATTTTGTGGCTGTAGCTGCGACGGTGCAGATGCCAATCCCGGACATACACACACACACACACACACACACACACACATACACACATACACACATTGAGCTTTATATAATACTAGCTGAAGAGCCCGGCGTTGCCTGGGCATAGTAAATATCTGTGGTTAGTTATAGCACCTCACTTCTCTTATTTTCCCATCACGCCTCTCATTTTCCCAATCACATCTTTCATTTTCCCCCTCATATCTCTCATTTTCTCCCTTACACCTCTCATTTTCTCCCTCACTCCTCTCATTCCCCGCTAACACTCGTCATTTCGACCTCACATCTGTCATTTTCCGATCACTCCACTATTTTCCCTCACTCCTCTCATTTTGCACTGACACCTTTTCATTTTCACCTCAGTATATACATGTTGGTCATCTCCCTTATATATAGTATACACCTGTATGTCATCTCCTGTATATAGTATATACCTGTATGTCATCTCCCCTGTATATATAATATACCTGCTGTGTGTCATCTCCCCTGTATATAGTATATACCTGTATGTCATCTCCTTCTATATATAGTATATACCTGTATGTCATCTCCTTCTATATATAGTATATACCTGTATGTCATCTCCTCCTGTATATAGTATATACCTGTGTGTCATCTCCCCTGTATATAGTATATATCTGTGTGTCATCTCCTCCTGTATATAGTATGCGCGTGGCGAGTTTTGAGTGGCGACTTTTGTGTTTCGACTTTTATGTGGCGAGGTTGGTGTATTTGTGGTGAAATGTGTGCTGAGGGTAATATGTGTTCAAGCACATGGTAGTGTGTGGCGCATTTTGTGTGTGTTCATATCCCCGTGTGTGGTGAGTATCCCATGTCGGGGCCCCACCTTAGCAACTGTACGGTATATACTCTTTGGCGCCATCGCTCTCATTCTTTAAGTCCCCCTTGTTCACATCTGGCAGCTGTCAATTTGCCTCCTACACTTTTCCTTTCATTTTTTCCCATTATGTAGATAGGGGCAAAATTGTTTGGTGAATTGGAAAGCGCGGGGTTAAAATTTCACCTCACAACGTAGCCTATGACGCTCTCAGGGTCCAGACGTGTGACTGTGCAAAATTTTGTTTCTGTAGTTGCGACGCCTCCAACACTTTTCCTTTCACTTTTTTCCCCATTATGTAGATAGGGGCAAAATTGTTTGGTGAATTGGAACGCGCGGGGTCAAAATTTCACCTCACAACATAGCCTATGACGCTCTCAGGGTCCAGACGTGTGACTGTGCAAAATTTTGTTGCTGTAGCTGCGACGCCTCCAACACTTTTCCTTTCACTTTTTTCCCCATTATGTAGATAGGGGCAAAATTGTTTGGTGAATTGGAACGCGCGGGGTTAAAATTTCACCTCACAACGTAGCCTATGATGCTCTCAGGGTCAAGACGTGTGACTGTGCAAAATTTTGTTTCTGTAGTTGCGACGCCTCCAACACTTTTCCTTTCACTTTTTTCCCCATTATGTATGTGGCACCCCTAGGGGTATTTGCCACAAAAATAGTTACTGACAGTAAATGCAAATACTAAAATAGCAAGACTGCACTACCACCTCCGGCCAGAAGGGGGAGTTCCAGAGACTCCCCTTGATCCATTCTGGTCTGAGAGAAGGCAGTTGGGCTAAGGAGCTGAAAGTGAGAGGTCATACAGTTGAATCTCTAATAGCCCTGTGACTGTTACCAGGCCTAAATCACCGGCCTGAGGAGAAGAGGGATAGAGAAAAAGGACATTGTGAGAACCGGGTAGCATTAATCACTACCCAGAACAGGCGCAAAGACGGATACCGGATCCGTGGCTGTATTCATTACATACAGTATAATACAGCAACCGGAAAAATGTGAGGTGATATCAGCTTCACTAGGGTCGGACGCAGCAACAGACACAGAGTTCAGCGGTACTCCTGGAGGGGGTAAGCCGATAAAAGGACTCGGGTTGCCCGTCGAACCAGGACCCGGAGGGGACAGATTGGGCCGGCAGCCAGTTCACATACAGCAGCAGGGCCACACAGAAATTGCGTACAATAAAAGGCGAAGACCCCGGCAGGGTAAAAGTAACTCAGAGTTCCCATACAGACTCCGGTGACAGGACTGGTTGTAAATCCTTTTATGTTAAAGTAAACTGGTTAAACGTTTCAGTGCCTCAGTCTTTCATTTGGACAATAGCCATCTATCCAGGATTGGGATCATCACCGCTGGGAGAACCTGCTGCTGATCAAGTAAGTGCCTGTTCCCTCACGATACCCTTTACACTGTGCATTGCCTGAGGCCACAGCACCGGGTCAAGCCACCCGTGACACCCCCCTCAAGAGACAGACCCCATTGGTCCGGTGCTGGGTACCCCGGTCTCTTGGGCGTAACAATTGGCGTCACGAACAGGATCTAGCCAGCCCGTATACCGGGTATTGTGTGCCGTGATTGGAGCCCAAAACTGTGAAAACTTGGATGAAAAATCTTGAAAATTGACTTTATTAAAGAAAAATCCATTCCCCATTGAAAACTATTGAAAGTGACTTTTCCCCATTGGTTATAATGGAGTAAAGATGGCCGCCATCCCCTGAGGTAATCACTTCATAACCGTTAGGCACGAGACTGTTAATTGAGCTACGCCATCACCTGAGCCCCAGTCTAACTGAAAAACTTCAGAATCCGCCATTACAGAGCGCGGTGGGTGGGAGCAGCAGGGGGCGTGTCATTGTGGGCGGCACCAAGCTGAGCGCTCTGACATCAGAGCAAGGGGAAAATCGATCCTGCAGCACAGCGGAACGAATCTACACTATCCCGACGGAAGCGGAGGACCGGAAGGGTCCGGATTAACTAAGGGGGCACAGTATGTCGCAGCACGGAGACGCCGCAGCACCCGGCGACGCTAATGCAGCTGAAAGACAGAGTGTCGATAGAGAGTCCGGTAGCGCAGCGGTGCAAGGAGTGGCGCCCATCATGCCGGTGCTGATGCCATATACCCCGGGTGGCCCATGGCTTCCAATGTATGAAGGTGAGCCTAATACCCTTGATGATTTCAGAGAAAAGATGCTGGCCCATTTTGACATGTTCCCTGTGGGTGAAGTTCAGCGTGTTAGTCTCCTGATGATGCAGTTAAGTGGCCATGCTAAGCGAGAAGTCACAGCGTGGGCAGCTGATCTAAAAGGCACTGTTGAACGCATATTTGCTGGATTAAAAGCTACATTTGAAACCACTGCCAGCAGCAAAGCTAAAGTACGATTCTTTAATTGCAAACAAAAAGTTAATGAGGGCGTGAGAGACTTTGCCTTAAACCTGCAGGAAGCCCTTAAATCACTTACACTGGCTGAACCCATTTTTAACACCGGAGCGGATAAACTGCTAAGAGATCAATTTATTGAGGGACTCTACACCCCTTCTCACCGGGGGCATGTGAGCATGCTTGTTTTTAAGAACCCTGAATTGACATTTGCCCAATTAAAGGAGAGCGTTATACGTCTCCAGCTGGCAGAGGCACCTCGGGATCAGGATCCTGCGCAACTCATGGCAAAGGCTCCTCAACAACATGGAGTACCAGTGACATCAGCTATGTCCGGGGCCATTGCTAAGCCCCTGGGGCCCAGTACTAATGAGGCTCTTCAACAAAAGCTTGACTCTTTAACTGATGTTGTTGCTTCAATGGCTAAAACCATGCAGGAGATGAGAGGACCCAAGATGGAGTTGTCAAACCGTAGAGAAGGTGTTCCATGGATGAGACCCCGGAGATACCCGACATGGAGAGGACGACCCCGCGACCGCTACCAACCGGATGGACAGCCCATTTGCCGCCGTTGCCAGCAGCCAGGCCACTTTGCACGAGATTGTGATTTAAACGGGAATCCCCTGGGAATGAGGGCCGCTTCGCAGGAATGAACTTTCAAGGCCCAACACCCTGGCACGACAGGTACATCGGAGGACGACCCATTATCCCTATCGTGCTGGACGGAATGCCCCTCAACGCTTTGCTGGACACAGGTTCCCAGATTTCATCTATACCGTATATCCTTTATAAGAGGTACTGGGCTGATGCAGATATTGATAAAGGGCTCTCTGATGTTGAACTAGATATATGGGCCAGTAATGGTAAGTTGGTACCGAAACTAGGATTCAGGGAGATGACCATAAAGATTGGTAAAGTAGAACTGAAGAAACAGGGTATAATTGTTGTTGATGTTGACCGGCGGAACTGTGAACCAACTGTATTGATAGGAATGAATGTGTTAGAGAACTGCTTTTCCGAAGTCATTTCTGTCTTACAGCAAATTGCTGAAACTGCCCAATCCTGCCAGCAGAGAGTTCTCCGGAGGGAAATAAAAGTATTGATGTTAAGGCAACAGGTAGAAGTTGCAGGTGGAGAAATCGGCAGTGTGAGGGTAAGTGATCCAACGTCTATTGTAATCCCACCAAAAACAGAAATGCTGGTATGGTGTAGAGCAGCCATTGGTACTAAGGGACGAGATTATCAAGCCTTAATAGAACCAGTGTACACCGACAGCAGGCCCACTATACTCACAGCACGAGGGATAGTCGAGGTACACCGGGGACGAGTGCCGGTACGACTTTTGAACTGTGGAGAGGAAGAGGTTACTTTGCCAAGGTATGCTACAATGGCAAAGCTATATACTGTTGACAACAATGCCATCACAACCATTGAGCCCTTAGAACCAACCTGTCAGGTGGAAGGCAATGGCTCAGATGGAGAAATGGAGGATTGGTGCCAACAGCTACACGTGGGCATAAATTCAACACCTACCCATCAAAAACAAGGGGTGTATAGGCTAGTGACGGAATATGAACAAGTCTTCAGTAAACACCCATTGGACTTCGGACGGATAGAAGGGGTAGAACACACAATCCCCACCAGTGACCATCCCCCAATAAAAGAAAGATATAGACCCATACCGCCCGCTCACTATCAATGTGCAAAAGATATGCTGAGGGAGATGAAACAGGCCGGGGTAATAAGAGACAGCTGTAGCCCCTGGGCGGCCCCTCTAGTGATTGTCAAAAAAAAGGACGGAACCATGAGAATGTGCGTAGACTACCGGAAGATTAATAACATCACCCATAAAGACGCCTACCCCTTGCCTAGGATAGAAGAGTCCTTAACTGCTTTGAAATCTGCTAATTATTTCTCCACCTTAGACTTAACAAGCGGGTATTGGCAAGTCCCTGTGGCTGAGCGAGATAAGGAAAAGACGGCATTCACCACACCAATGGGTCTATGTGAATTTAATCGCATGCCGTTCGGACTCTGCAACGCATCCGGTACCTTCCAGCGGCTGATGGAATGCTGCCTCGGACACAAGAACTTCGAGACCGTCCTCCTGTACCTAGATGATGTGATCGTCTACTCAAAGACTTACGAACAACACTTAATAGACCTGGCAGAAGTGTTCGAAGCCTTATCCAGGTATGGCATGAAAGTCAAGCCATCCAAATGTCACCTTCTCAAGCCAAAGGTACAGTACCTGGGACACATCGTGAGTTCGGAGGGAGTAGCACCAGATCCCGAGAAAATAAGCGCCATAAGGGATTGGCCAAGACCTACCAGCGCAAAAGAAGTGAGACAATTCCTGGGATTGGTGGGTTACTATCGCAGATTTATAAAAGGATTTACCAAGTTGGCAGCACCCTTGCAAGACACCTTGGTAGGGCAGACGAAGAAACCTTCAAACCGAAACCCTCCTTTTCAGTGGAACGACGAAAGGGAAGACTCCTTTGAACAACTAAAGAAGGCACTAACCGGAGAAGAGGTTCTGGCATACCCAGATTACCATCAACCTTTCATCCTCTACACCGATGCCAGTAATGTGGGACTAGGAGCGGTGCTGTCACAAAAGCAAGAAGGTCGGGAGAAAGTCATCGCCTTTGCAAGTAGAAAGCTCCGGCCTACTGAAAGAAATTCAGAAAATTACAGCTCCTTCAAATTGGAACTACTGGCAGTAGTTTGGGCTGTGACTGAACGTTTCAAACACTATCTGGCCGCTGCAGAATTTATTGTCTATACTGACAACAATCCGTTGACCCACCTGGACACAGCCAAATTAGGTGCGTTAGAACAGCGATGGATAGCCCGGTTATCTAATTACAACTTCAAGATCAAGTATCGAGCAGGTCGCAAGAATGGAAATGCCGATGCCCTATCCCGGATGCCACACTTGAGAGATGTAGAAGAAGAAATGGGGGAGCTTGAAGAAATTGAACTACCAGCCTTCCATCATCCCAAGGCAAAACATCATCAGTCAAGTACCTATCAGAAACAACAAGAGGTGAATTTAAATCCGTTAGCACACCATAGATGGGCTGACACCCAAGACAGCAATCCGGCTGTGAAGTTGGTGAAGGAATTGTTAACTGAGCAAAGTGCATATCCCGATGAGGATGCCCCAGAAGAGACGCATCAACTCTGGAAAGAGAGAGGCAAAATGTTCCTGTATCAAGGGAAGCTCTGTAGAAGGTACACCAATCCGAAAACACATGAATTGGTTTGGCAGATTATCGTGCCTAAACAAGATGTCAAGATGGTCCTCGAAGCTTACCATAATGGTGCTGGTCACTTCGGTTGGAAAAAGTTAGAAGTACTTCTAAGAGAAAGATTTTATTGGGTCGGGATGAGAAAATCAATCGAACAGTGGTGCAGAAATTGTGGCCCATGCAACCTCAGAAGAAACGATCAAAAGAACCAAAGAGCACCACTGCAGCCCATAATCACCAAACAACCACTTGAACTTGTAGCCATTGACCACGTGAAGTTGACACCAAGCCGGTCTGGCTATGTCTATGCCTTGACCATCGTGGACCATTATTCACGCTTCTTGGTAGTAGTACCCGTAAAAGATCTGACAGCAAAAACAGCAGCCAAAGCATTCCAAACGTACTTTTGTAGACCCCATGGATATCCGGAACAGATTCTCACCGACCAAGGTACAGCCTTTGAATCAGAGATCTTCAGAGAATTCTGTAATATGTATGGTTGCAAAAAGATCCGGACGACGGCCTATCATCCACAAACAAACGGCTTATGCGAGAAGATGAACCATATTGTAATAGAACTACTAAAGACTTTACCTGAGGCAGAAAGGAATCAATGGCCAGAGAAATTGCCTGACTTGGTGGATCTGTATAATCATGTCCCGGTGAGTTCCACCAATTGCACCCCAGCTTACCTTATGCGTGCAAGACCCGGCCAATTACCAATCGATCTAGAAATGGGAATTCTGAAACCAGACGCAGAAGTCCAAGACTCCAATTGGGATATCATACGGCAAAAGCAGTATCGCCAAGTGCAAGAGAGTGTGGAAAGAAGCCTTCAGCAAACTAGAGAAAGACAAGAGCGAACTTTCAACCAGAATGCTCTAGCGACCCCATTAAGACCGGGTGACCAAGTGCTCAAGAGAAATCGTCGAACCAATAAACTGGACAATCAGTGGGAAGCCGTACCCTACACAGTTTTACCAACAAGAGTGGATAATCCTAAAATGTGTCTCATTAGCAAAAACGGAGGCTTAACATCTGTACTAGTGTCAAGAGACAATCTTAAATTATGTCCGGAAGCATTGAAAGAGCCAGACGTTGTCCAGCCAGAACCAGAAGTTATTCAACCCATACAGGTTCAACCAGTAAAGGAAAAAGAAGAGAAAGTGTATCACAGCTGTATAGGAGACTTTCCCAAAACCCTACTAACATACCATGGTGCAGTAGTGGTTCCCATGGTGGCCTTTTACCCAACACCGAACTCAATACCAGAAGTCCCAAGACAGGAAGAGGCTGGCCCCGTACTACAGGAGGTTCCAGGCCAGGAAGAACAGATTCCTGGTCAGAGTAATCCCATTCACGGTGGACTTGCCAACTCCATAGTCGTGGAATTATCTTTAGCAGAGCGGGCAGATACTACATCCGCAGTAGACAGTAGTACACCACATGAAGAGACACCGCTATTACGTAGATCACAGCGTAGTACCCAGGGTCAATTACCGGCCAGGTATGCAGATTACCAACTATAAAGCTCATAATGTGAATTGTATATATGTTATGCCGTCTATAGTTAAACAGAAAATGTAGTATAGTCATTGTTATCAGTCTGCAACGTTTAAGCCCAGTGCCTACAGAGACTTGTCTGTATGAACTTCTTGCATATTCTTGAACTTTTTATCAGCCCGGAGGCACTAAATCAAAGCTCCGGAAAGACTGCTTTTTGAACTTTGCTTTTTGCTCTTTTTGAACTTTCTTTAGACTTTATATTGATAACTCCGTTGGAAAAATGGAACTAAATTCCTGGACACTAAGTACAGTGCCTTTCCTAATACCTTCAAGGATAGAACTGTATTAATGGACGCTATTTGAAGTGACTTTTTACAGAACTATATTTTTGTTTCCTTGAGTGGTTTTTGTAACTTTTCATTTTTAAGACTCTGTACATATTAATTGTTATTTCAAAATGTTATTGTCCCACAGTCCCGGAGTACTGTTCTTAACTAAGGGGGAATGTGGCACCCCTAGGGGTATTTGCCACAAAAATAGTTACTGACAGTAAATGCAAATACTAAAATAGCAAGACTGCACTACCACCTCCGGCCAGAAGGGGGAGTTCCAGAGACTCCCCTTGATCCATTCTGGTCTGAGAGAAGGCAGTTGGGCTAAGGAGCTGAAAGTGAGAGGTCATACAGTTGAATCTCTAACAGCCCTGTGACTGTTACCAGGCCTAAATCATCGGCCTGAGGAGAAGAGGGATAGAGAAAAAGGACATTGTGAGAACCGGGTAGCATTAATCACTACCCAGAACAGGCGCAAAGACGGATACCGGATCCGTGGCTGTATTCATTACATATAATACAGCAACCGGAAAAATGTGAGGTGATATCAGCTTCACTAGGGTCGGACGCAGCAACAGACACAGAGTTCAGCGGTACTCCTGGAGGGGGTAAGCCGATAAAAGGACTCGGGTTGCCCGTCGAACCAGGACCCGGAGGGGACAGATTGGGCCGGCAGCCAGTTCACATACAGCAGCAGGGCCACACAGAAATTGCGTACAATAAAAGGCGAAGACCCCGGCAGGGTAAAAGTAACTCAGAGTTCCCATACAGACTCCGGTGACAGGACTGGTTGTAAATCCTTTTTTGTTAAAGTAAACTGGTTAAACGTTTCAGTGCCTCAGTCTTTCATTTGGACAATAGCCATCTATCCAGGATTGGGATCATCACCGCTGGGAGAACCTGCTGCTGATCAAGTAAGTGCCTGTTCCCTCACGATACCCTTTACACTGTGCATTGCCTGAGGCCACAGCACCGGGTCAAGCCACCCGTGACACCCCCCTCAAGAGACAGACCCCATTGGTCCGGTGCTGGGTACCCCGGTCTCTTGGGCGTTACATGTAGATAGGGGCAAAATTGTTTGGTGAATTGGAACGCGCGGGGTTAAAATTTCACCTCACAACATAGCCTATGACGCTCTCAGGGTCCAGATGTGTGACTGTGCAAAATTTTGTTGCTGTAGCTGCGACGCCTCCAACACTTTTCCTTTCACTTTTTTCCCCATTATGTAGATAGGGGCAAAATTGTTTGGTGAATTGGAACGCGCGGGGTTAAAATTTCACCTCACAACGTAGCCTATGACGCTCTCAGGGTCCAGACGTGTGACTGTGCAAAATTTTGTGGCTGTAGCTGCGACGGTGCAGATGCCAATCCCGGACATACACACACACACATACACACACACACACACACACACACACATTCAGCTTTATATAGTAGATTATATATATATATATATTTGTACAGCTCCGTGTGCTCACTTAACTTTGACCAATGTTTCAGACCTTAATCAGCCTGTTCGGGATATAGCTTGTTCACTGCCATTGTTAGGAGAGGCCAGGTGATGCAAATTTACCAGCTTTAAGAAAAATCCAGCATCCTCTGAATCACTTTAAATGATGCGATGGCAGCTGTGTGCTGACTAGCTCCTATTTAACTTTTTATGAGTTTAAATGTGATTAGTTAATTCTGAACATAACAACATTCCAAATTATAATTAGATATTTACACTTATACAACCACATTATTTTTGATTTTCTCTCAAATTAATTTTATTTTTTTTCCTTCATTGATTTTGTGCAGCCTTTAGGTAAAATTAGGAAAGAGTTCTAAAATGAGCATTCTTGCCATGATTCTTACATGATAATTAAAATTGTCTTAAATAAGATAAATTAAATTAATAGGAGTGTGTAGACTTTTTATACCCACTGTATAAAATCATGCCGGAAAGTGTTGGCACCCTTGAAATTGTTCCAGAAGATAAAGGAATTCTCCCAGAAAATTATTGCAATTACACTTGTTTAAGTATACACATTTCTTTGCTTTTTAAAAATATCAAGGATGCCAACACTTTTAGCCATGACTGTAAGTTTGTGCAGCAGCAGCAGCTTTGTATTCCTAGATCCAGAGCCAAATCTTATAAATACATTTCTGTAAAATATTTAATAACACCCTGAGATTACTTGCATTCATACGGACATATGATTTCCTCTTTTTTCATCTGCATCTTTTTTGTGTAGCATTGTTTATACTTCTTTCAGCTTTTCAGACTTATGTTTCCTATTCATAAGTGCATTTTATTAAAAACATCTGCATTTTTTTTTCATCTTTTAACCTGCTTTGCTTATTTTATTCCGGATCAATACTAACCTAAGTTGGCTTGAATTGCATTTGGTAGCATGCCATGCTATGATTACAGCTATGATTTACATGTGATTGACATGGCAGAGGAAAACGCATGAAACAAGCTATAATTATGTCCTTGTTTAATGATATTTTTGAGAAAGTCCAGATTCATCGGTGACAAGTTTCTTTTGGATAGTGACAGAGTGCAAAAGAAAATTAACAATGATATCTTGTGTACCATAATGTGTGCACTTCAGCTTGATTCAATTATTGAAAGCTTCCACAAAGAAAGAAAACTCTGATACTGCAGACATAATTATGCCTGATTTAAAAAGGTCAGGGGTTAATTTGGCGGCATGGTTCATTTAAGTATAGTGTTACAATCACTTGCATGAACACTGATGATGCAGAAAAAAATGTCAGGTTTATTTTAAAATATTATTGAGAAATAGTTTAAACAAGGGTCATTTTGACTAAACTCACTTTTGAGGTTAAGTTTCTATTTTTAGAGCTACAAACAATATCTTTATCTTTAACTTACAGATGTTTCCATACTAAATTTCATTTCAATTGTGTATGAAACTTGGCTATGTTTGATACATACCATGTAATATAAGAAATTTAAGATTATACAGTATAAAGTGGGTGAAATAAGTACTGAACTCGTCACCAATTTTCCAAACACACAGCCAAGGAAACCCTCAATCGGTTTCAGAGGAAGAAAATAAAGCTGCTAGAAATGCTCAGCCAATCACCTGACCTGAATCCAACTGAAAATTTATTGAAGGATTTTTGCCAGTCTGGCTGGGGTATAGTACCACTTTGTAAGAACTTTATAGTGGGACTCTTGTAATGGAATTGAGATGTTGGATGAAAGTGAAATAGCGTAAGCTTGCTCCCAGTCTGTTGTGTCAATGTTCAGATGAAGCTCAGCTTCCCATTTTAATCAACTGTGCGTTTTGTTGAACTCAGAGCAGTTGTTGAACCATTTATAAATGTATCCCACTCTCCAAAATATTTTATGATCAACATTATTGATCAGATTAATTGTTGGTTCTGAAATACGTGGAGAAATTTGTAACAATGTATTTATTTGATCTTTTAAAATCATGAATTGGCAAAATGAGGAAGAGGGAATGTCAAAATTTTTCTTAATGAAGCTGAAAGGGTGGCGAACTGAATCATTGAGTCAATCACATTCTTCTGACTGTTGGAGGAATTGCGGGCAGTATAGAAGTCTAATTCATATTTTCTGGCAATGCCCCTGTATCAAACCATTATGGAAAAGATTTCCAATTTGATTAACATTATTCACACTGACAGCATCTCTTTAACTCCCCCAATTAGCCCTTCTGTCTTTAGACTCACAACAAATTAACCCATCTATGATTCCTATTATCATCCATATTTTATTAGTCGCTAAGAACTCTATAGCCTTTCATTGGAAAAGGCCTGACCCTCCTAAATATCAAGGTATTCTTGAGAAAGTTTGCCTTCATAAATCATATGAACACAAGTTGGCTTTAATGAATAGTCAGTTTGATAAGTTTGCTAGGAAATGGTCTAGGTGGATGAAACTGTTCCCTTGAGTTTACCATTGAAATGTGCCTGTATTCATAGAATCATTCTAACTATGATGTTATTAGTTTTTTTTGCTAATTTTGTATTATTGAAAATAAAAGTAAACCAGGGGCGCTAGCGTTATTAGGAAACCCGCTGTAAATAATGGGACAATATCACACTTTTTGTCCCTAAGTGGTAAGGGCAAATTTTAAAATGTTTTATTTGCACTGAGATGTATCCTAAATTGAGAGGCAAGCAAAGTTAGGAGAATGTGAACATATGAGTGCATGAAGTACAGTTTGATACATTCACCAGGATATGTAATTTTAACATTTTGCTACCTTATCTGACCATGTGGTATGTGAGACATATTCAGACACATCCTGTTTAATTTTTAAAGGAGGGACTCTGAAAGTTACAAAGTTTTTTTTTTTAAGGGCCATCAGGCAGCGCTCACTATTTGTAGAGGGCCATCAAGCAGCCTTTACTATTGCTAGAAGGCCAGTCAGCCATAACTATTCTTAGAGGGCCAGCAGGCGTCTCATGGACAGATGAGAACAAGATAGAGCTTTTTGTTAAAGCACATCATTCTACTGTTTACTGTATATTAAATGAGGCCTACAAATCAAAGAACACAGTAGTTATAGTCAAATATGGAGGAGGTTCAAAGATATTTCGGAGTCAAGGCACTGGGTGCCTTAACTGTGTGCAAGGCATCATGAAATGTGAAGATTCCCAAAGGATTTAGGGTTGCAATGTAGTCCAATGTCAGAAAGCTGGGTTTACATCCAAGGTCATGGGTCTTCCAGCAGGGCAATGATCCCAAACATACTTCAAGAAGACCCAGAAATGGATGGAATGAAAGTACTGGAGAGTTTAAAAGTGGCAATTCCAGCTCCAGTAAAATTTCCCACCACAACCTCTTACATACATGTGCTACAATGAGACTGTGAATGGACACATTACATCAGTTACTTCTGCCTGCTTTGATGAATTTCTGAGCACCGTAGAAAACACAAATATTTCAGCGAGTGTATAGAAAAAATCAAGCAAGTTATGAACTGTGGAAGAGATGTTTGTGACCAAAATGAACACTCATTTACAGCAGATAATACCTAGCACCTATCCCTACACTAAGTGCAGCTAACACTGGTATTAACACAGAATAGAATAGATGATAACTTGATAATTTGAGTCCCATCAGCAAGGTTTGTAATTTATAAGGCGAAATTCCCTGACTAGATGCCTGTAATAGGTTATCAATACAGCGAAAGCTCACCCTAGACAAATTGCAGATAATAGGGATATTATTGCAGAATGTAGAAAAGATTTGAACCAGCCCAGAAAAGATTTTGCTATTGTATGTGGCAGCAACATACTATGGAGACACGCAAGCAACACTGCCAGCTTTGATGAATTTCTGAGTACAGACCATTGTAATAAACATTAATCTGTCAATGAGTCTATGGAAAGGAGCAGCGGCAAGGATTATAATTTAAAAGCAATAGTCCCTGACTAGATGCCTGCAGAACACTATCCCTACTGAGACAGATCACCATAGATGAACTGCAGATAAGAGCGGTATTATTGTAGAATATAGAAGAGATTTGAACCGGCAAAGAAAATTGGCACAGTGACAACAACAAACTTTGGAGGAGCACAAGAAAAACTGTCAGCTTTGGTGAGTTTGATTTCCTGAGTGCAGATCACCATAAAAAAAAAAAAGAAAATGAGTGCACGAGAAAAAGCAATCAAGGAAAAAGATCCACAATACAGACCAAAAGTTTGGACATACCTTCTCATTTAAAGATTTTTCTGTATTTTCATGACTATGAAAATTGTACATTCACACTGAAGGCATCAAAACTATGAATTAACACATGTGGAATTATATACTTAACAAAAAAAGTGTGAAACAACTGAAATTATGTCTTATATTCTAGGTTCTTCAAAGTAGCCACCTTTTGCTTTGATGACTGCTTTGCACACTCTTGGCATTCTTTGATGAGCTTCAAGAGGTAGTCGCCGGGAATGGTCTTCAAACAATCTTGAAGGAGTTCCCAGAGATGGTTAGCACTAGGGTTGAGCGACTTTTACTTTTTTAGGATCGAATCAGGTTTCGCGAAACCCGACTTTGTCAAAAGTCGGGTCGGGTGAAATCAGCCGATTATCGCGAAAAGTGGGGGATCGACCGAAACACGAAACCCAATATAAGTCAATGGGGAATCAAAGTCGGCAGTGAGTGGAGGACAGGAAAACACCTACAGTGCTCATTTTAATGTAAAAAAAAATCAATTCTTGTCACTTTAGCTTGTGAATCTTAATTTACCTTATAATAATAGTTAGGCATTGAAAATTGGGGGTCATTTGGCTAAAGTTATGGTGGGGTAGGGCTGGCTCAAGTTTTTAGTTGGCCCAGGAAACGCGGACTATGTCACAGCGGTGGAGCAGGGAGAGGTAAGTATCAAAACTTTGCAAGTACTGTGATCCCGAGCAAGCAGGGGGGCCCCACTTGTTCGCATTGGCACTGGCACAGGGCCCCTCAAAGTACGTGTTTGATGGCGGGAGCCCCTCCCACCAGCAGAGACACTTTTGCATACTATGAGGGGCCCTGTGCCAGTGACGTCGCCAACGAGTATGCCCCCCACCTGATGAAGGAACCTGCACTTTCATCTGCACCTTCCTCTTTGTCCCCATGTAAGGTGGTATAGTATGCGGGAAGGGGAATCTGACTTTCAGCAGGGTCAGATTCTGGCTGTGTAGAGTGCAAGGGGAATGTAGTGGTCTGGGTCAATGTACCAGCAGACTCATGTAGCAGTGGCTGGCCAATGGGCAGGATGAGGAGGAAACACAGATATAGTCCCAAGTAATAAAGTGGGCCAAATGAAGTTCAAAATTGGTAACAGGAGTAAACAGGCGGCACTGCTTTGTTCAGTGGAGGAGAACAACAAGCAGCGGCAGACATCCAACCAAATAAGTAGGCCAAATGCAGTTTAATATCTGATATAGGCCGAAAGCCTGAAGATTGAAGCTCAGCTTTGAACAGTTGAGAAAAGCAAGCAGCCGCAGACACAATTAGTATGCCCAAGCAAACCAGTAGGCCAATTGCAGTTTAATATCTAATATAGGCCGAAAGCCTGAAGATTGAAGCTCAGCTTTGTACAGTTGAGAAAAGCAAGCAGCCGCAGACACCATTAGTACGCCCAACCAAACCAGTAGCCCAAATGCAGTGTAATATCTGATATAGGCCGAAAGCCTGAAGATTGAAGCTCAGCTTTGTAAAGTGGAAAAGAACACCAAGCAGCGGCAGACACCGTTAGTACACCCAACCAAACCAGTAGCCCAAATTCAGTTTAATATCTGATATAGGCCGAAAGCCTGAAGATTGAAGCTCAGCTTTGTACATTTGAGAAAAGCAACCAGCCGCAGACACCATTAGTATGCCCAACCAAACCAGTAGGTCAAATGCAGTTTAATATCTGATATAGGCCAAAAGCCTGAAGATTGAAGCTCAGCTTTGTACTGTTGAGAAAAGCAAGCAGCCGCAGACACCATTAGTACGCCCAACCAAACCAGTAGCCCAAATGCAGTTTAATATCTGATATAGGCCGAAAGCCTGAAGATTGAAGCTCAGCTTTGTAAAGTGGAGAAAAGCAAGCAGCTGCAGACACCATTAGTACGCCCAACCAAACCAGTAGCCCAAATGCAGTGTAATATCTGATATAGGCCGAAAGCCTGAAGATTGAAGCTCAGCTTTGTAAAGTGGAAAAGAACACCAAGCAGCGGCAGACATCGTTAGTACACCCAACCAAACCAGTAGCCCAAATGCAGTTTAATATCTGATATAGGCCGAAAGCCTGAAGATTGAAGCTCAGCTTTGTACAGTTGAGAAAAGCAATCAGCCGCAGACACCATTAGTACGCCCAACCAAACCAGTAGGCCAAATGCAGTTTAATATCTGATATAGGTCGAAAGCCTGAAGATTGAAGCTCAGCTTTGTACTGTTGAGAAAAGCAAGCAGCTGCAGACACCATTAGTACGCCCAACCAAACCAGTAACCCAAATGCAGTTTAATATCTGATATAGGCTGAAAGCCTGAAGATTGAAGCTCAGCTTTGTAAAGTGGAGAAAAGCAAGCAGCCGCAGACCACATTAGTACGCCCAACCAAACCAATAGCCCAAATACATTGTAATATCTGATATAGGCCGAAAGCCTGAAGATTGTAGTTCCGCTTTGTAAAGTGGAGGAGAACACCAAGCAGCGGCAGACACCGTTAGTACGCCCAACCAAACCAGTAGCCCAAATTCAGTTTAATATCTGATATAGGCCGAAAGCCTGAAGATTGAAGCTCAGCTTTGCACATTTGAGAAAAGCAAGCAGCCGCATACACCATTAGTACGCCCAACCAAACCAGTAGGCCAAATGCAGTTTAATATCTGATATAGGCCAAAAGCCTGAAGATTGAAGCTCAGCTTTGTACTGTTGAGAAAAGCAAGCAGCCGCAGACACCATTAGTACGCCCAACCAAACCAGTAGCCCAAATGCAGTTTAATATCTGATATAGGCCGAAAGCCTGAAGATTGAAGCTCACCTTTGTAAAGTGGAGAAAAGCAAGCAGCTGCAGACACCATTAGTACGCCCAAACAAACCAGTAGCCCAAATGCAGTGTAATATCTGATATAGGCCGAAAGCCTGAAGATTGAAGCTCAGCTTTGTAAAGTGGAGAAAAGCAAGCAGCTGCAGACACCATTAGTACGCCCAACCAAACCAATAGCCCAAATGCAGTGTAAAATCTGATATAGGCCGAAAGCCTGAAGATTGAAGCTCAGCTTTGTACTGTTGAGAAAAGCAAGCAGCCGCAGACACCATTAATACGCCCAACCAAACCAGTAGCCCAAATGCAATTTAATATCTGATATAGGCCAAAAGCCTGAAGATTGAAGCTCAGCTTTGTACTGTTGAGAAAAGCAAGCAGCCGCAGACACCATTAGTACGCCCAACCATACCAGTAGCCCAAATGCAGCTTAATATCTGATATAGGCCGAAAGTCTGAAGATTGATGCTCAGCTTTGTAAAGTGGAGAAAAGCAAGCATCCACAGACACCATTAGTACGCCCAACCAAGCCAGTAGCCCAAATGCAGTGTAATATCTGATATAGGCCGAAAGCCTGAAGATTGAAGCTCAGCTTTTTAAAGTGAAGGAGAACACAAAGCAGCGGCAGACACCGTTATTATGCCCAACCAAACCAGTAGCCCAAATGCAGTTTAATATCTGATATAGGCCGAAAGCCTTAAGATTGAAGCTCAGCTTTGTACTGTTGAGAAAAGCAAGCAGCCGCAGACACCATTAGTACGCCCAACCAAACCAGTAGCCCAAATGCAGTTTAATATCTGATATAGGCCGAAAGCCTGAAGATTGAAGCTCAGCTTTTTAAAGTGGAGGAGAACACCAAGCAGCGGCAGACACCGTTGGTACGCCCAACCAAACCAGTAGCCCAAATGCAGTTTAATATCTGATATAGGCCGATAGCCTGAAGATTGAAGCTCAGCTCTGAAAGTGGAGAAAAGCAAGCAGCCGCAGACACCATTAGTACGCTCAACCAAATCAGTAGCCCAAATGCAGTGTAATATCTGTTATAGGCAGAAAGCCTGAGGATTGAAGTTCAGCTTTGTTAAGATTCTTGCCCTGTCTAAGAATCTAATTAATGGCTTAGACCCTTGACATTAGCTGCTGCTGCTGCCGGAAGTCACCCTGGAGTGCAACCTGGCAGCTACCTGCTGAAAAAGCCTGATATCACCCTTTGGGGTTCCAGTGAACTCCAAGCTAGCTGCTTAGTAATGCCCCTCCCGACTAGGTCCGGTTTGTTGCACAGTCGGTCCACGAACCACATGCGCCACCATTGAGCGACAGCATATTTGGCATTGCCGTATCCATATCAGTTGAATCTATAAAATATAACATTAACAAATGAGCAAATTCATTTCTTGTTGAATCCTACAAAACTTGATGCTTCTGTAGTATCCCAAAAAGTGACCATCTCCAAGGGAAACTGGATATATAGTGTGCTCCATGCAAGTACTGCGATTTCTGCATCAACTGTATGTTGTAACATATTGTAAGACTTGCTGACAGGCAGCACTTAAGGGGTTATTCTTCCCTATCAGGGGATTGGTCACATGACTCAGCTCTGCTTGCTATTCAGAAGTTTCTAAAAAGAGGTGCAGCAAATTCCCCCCTTGGCAGTCAGAAAAGACTCACATTGGAGAGTAGTCAGTAGGGGACGGAAAACTGAAATATGGAAATGTTCTCTTTCCCCCCTTACCATTGGATATTCAGTACAGACCAAAAGTTTGGACACACCTTCTCATTTAAAGATTTTTCTGCATTTTCATGACTATAAAAATTGTACATTCACACTGAAGGCATCAAAACTATGAATTAACACATGTGGAATTATATTCCTAACAAAAAAGTGTGAAACAACTGAAATTATGTCTTATATTCTAGGTTCTTCAAAGTAGCCACCTTTTCGCCAGGAATGATTTTCCAACAATCTTGAAGGAGTTCCCAGAGATGCTTAGCACTTGTTGGCCCTTTTGCCTTCACTCTGCAGTCCAGCTCACCCCAAACCATCTCGATTCGGTTCAGGTCTGGTGACTGTGGAGGCCAGGTCATCTGGCATAGCACTCCATCACTCTCCTTCTTGGTCAAATAGCCCTTTCACAGCCTGGAGGTGTGTTTGGGGTCATTGTCCTGTTGAAAAATAAATGATGGTCCAACTAAATGCAAACAGGATGGATCAGCATGCCACTGCAAGATGCTGTGGTAGCCATGCAGGTTCTGTATGCCTTCAATCTTGAATAAATCCCCAACAGTTGTCACCAGCAAAGCACCCCCACACCATTACAACTCCTCCTCCATGCTTCACGGTGGGAACCAGGCATGTAGAGTCCATCCGTTCACCTTTTCTGCGTCACACACAGACACGGTGGCTGGAACCAAAGATCTCAAATTTGGACTCATCAGACAAAAGCACAGATTTCCACTGGTTAAATGTCCATTCCTTGTGTTCTTTAGCCCAAACAAGTCTCTTCTGCTTGTTGCCTGTCCTTAGCAGTTGTTTCCTAGCAGCTATTTTACCATGAAGGACTGCTGCACAAAGTCTCCTCTTAACAGTTGTTGTAGAGATGTGTCTGCTGCTTGAATTCTGTGTGGCATTGACCTGGTCTCTAATCTGAGCTGCTGTTAACCTGCGATTTCTGAGGCTTGTGACTCAGATAAACTTATCCTCAGAAGCAGAGGTGACTCTTGGTCTTCCTTTTCTGGGGCGGTCTTCATGTGAGCCAGTTTCTTTCTAGCGCTTGATGGATTTTGCAACTGCACTTGGGGACACTTTCAAAGTTTTCCCAATTTTTCCGACTGACTGACATTCATTTCTTAAAGTAATGATGGCCACTTGTTTTTCTTTACTTAGCTGCTTTTTTCTTGCCATAATACAAATTTTAATAGTCTATTCAGTAGGACTATCAGCTTTGTATCCACCAGACTTCTGCACAACACAACTGATGGTCCCAACACCATTTATAAGGCAAGAAATCCCACTTATTAAACCTGATAGGGCACATCTGTGAAGTGAAAACCAATCCTAGTGACTACCTCTTGAAGCTCATCAAGAGAATGCCAAGAGTGTGCAAAGCAGTCATCAAAGCAAAAGCAAGCAAGCAGGTCACAGGTGAGGATGTTACCTTTAGTAGCCAAACCCATGTGTGTCAACTTCTGTGCATGTTATCAGGCCAAAATTACCAGGGTATGTGAACTTTTGATCAGGGTCATTTGAATGTTTTGGGTTGTCATTATGATTTAAAAAGAGAGCACATAGTAGTTTGACAATAAATGGCTTCACGCAACCACAAACCATAAGTGGAGAAAAAATTTGATGCCATCATTCATATTCTCTGAAAAAAGGCCAAGAAAGCAAAAATTCTGCCGGGGTATATAAACTTTTGAGCACAACTGTAACACCACAGATATTTAGCACCCATACATTGCATCCAGCTTGTGCTTCTGGGTAAATGGACTCCGTAAATTAAGCAGACTCTCAACCCTAAAGTAATTCCAAACATGTGGATCCTAAATTCGATTTAGACACACTGTGGGAATCATAAGGGAGGGGCACAATTGAATTGTGGAGCACAGAAATAGCTGAATTTCTTTTGGGAAGCGAGGAGATGTAGCGCTTTTTCAGAGCTTTGATGCAGCGCGTTTTCAGGGCCTTTGTGCTATCAGTAAAGTGGAAGCTCCTTATATTTCTACTAGCTGAAGAGCCCGGCGTTGCCTGGGCATAGTAAATATCTGTGGTTAGTTATAGCACGTCACTTCTCTTATTTTCCCATCACGCCTCTCATTTTCCCAATCACATCTTTAATTTTCCCCCTCACATCTCTCATTTTCTCCCTCACACCTCTCATTTTCTCCCTCACTCCTCTCATTCCCGCCTAACACTTGTCATTTCGACCTCACATCTGTCATTTTCCGATCACTCCACTATTTCCCTCACTCCTCTCATTTTGCACTCACACCTTGTTAGGGGTCGAGTTCCCGCCTCTGCACAGGGGGAATCTCGGGCCATCTCCGCTGCGGTCTCCCATTCCTCTCCTGCCGCAGTTGAGCCTGCTCAGCGGAGATGTCAGTCCAAGCGTCTTGCTCAGTCCCACTCTGTACAAAGAGTTACTGCTGCCTTTCCTGCTTCTGCCATTGAAGTCAGTGCTGGGCAGCGGCGAGCAGATGCTTCTGCGACTAAGTCCTGCTTTTCTCATTCTGAGCATGCCCTGAGTAAGATCTCTCAGTGGAGATCGAGGGTCACATGGTAGGAAGGTCCTATATCTGCTAGGACTAACTCCTGCTTTTCACACACTGAGCATGCCCAGGGTAAGATCTCTCAGTGGAGATCTAGGGTCACATGCTCAGGTATGGCAGTCTCTCATTGGTCCTTCTAGGAAGGTCTTTTACTTGCTGCAGCTATATAAGGCTCGCATGGCCGCACGGCCATGCGCTAGTATCAATGCATGACATGAGTTTTGCGCCAGTGTGGTCACGCTTGTGTGTATTCAGGGACCCGGCTGAAATAAGCCACTAGAATACCGGCACCTCCGGTGAGGAGATTGTGTGTTTGGTTACAGGGCCCCGGCTGAAATAAGCCACTAGAATACCGGCTCCTCCGGTGAGGAGATTGTATGTTTGCCTCCTGGACTGCGTGACCACAAGCTGCTATCTGCTCAGCAGTTACTGTGTATTCCTGTGGAGTTTAATAGGACACAGTCCTTTCCTTATAGCGACTCTGTGAAGCAACAGAGTTCGCTTCTACCGCCATATTGTGCCGCTGTTTGCCAGCAGCAGGTTCTTTTCCTGCACGGTGGACCCCGGGCTGCGAACGCACCAAATAACATCTCTATATTTACTCGGTGCATTCCGCCAGCCCTAACACACCTTTTCATTTTCACCTCACACCTCTCATTTTCACCTCAGTATATACATGTTGGTCATCTCCCTTATATATAGTATACACCTGTATGTCATCTCCTGTATACAGTATATACCTGTATGTCATCTCCCCTGTATATAGTATATACCTGCTGTGTGTCATCTCCCCTGTATATAGTATATACCTGTATGTCATCTCCTCCTATATATAGTATATACCTGTATGTCATCTCCTCCTATATATAGTATATACCTGTATGTCATCTCCTCCTATATATAGTATATACCTTTATGTCATCTCCTTCTATATATAGTATATACCTGTATGTCATCTCCTCCTGTATATAGTATATACCTGTGTGTCATCTCCCCTGTATATAGTATATGTGTGTCATCTCCTTCTGTATATAGTATATACCTGTATGTCATCTTCTATATATAGCATATACCTGTATGTTATCTCCTCCTGTATATAGTATATACCTGTAGGTAATCTGCTCCAGTATATAGTATATACCTGTGTGTCATCTCCTCCTGTATATAGTATATACCTGTATGTCATCTCCACCTGTATATAGTATGTACCTGTATGTCATCTCCTCCTTTATATAGTATATACCTGTGTGTCATCTCCCCTGTATATAGTATATACCTGTATGATCTCCTGTATTAGACCTCGTTAACACGTTATTTGCTCAGTATTTTTACCTCAGTATTTGTAAGATAAATTGGCAGCCTGATAAATCCCCAGCCAACAGGAAGCCCTCCCCCTGGCAGTATATATTAGCTCACACATACACATAATAGACAGGTCATGTGACTGACAGCTGCCGTATTTCCTATATGGTACATTTGTTGCTCTTGTAGTTTGTCTGCTTATTAATCAGAATTTTATTTTTGAAGGATAATACCAGACTTGTGTGTGTTTTAGGGCGAGTTTCGTTTGTCAAGTTGTGTGTGTTGAGTTGTGTGTGGCGACATGCATGTAGCGACTTTTGTGAGATGAGTTTTGTGTGGCAACATGCGTGTAGCAACTTTTTGTGTGTCGAGCTGCATGTGACAGGTTAGTGTAGCAAGTTGTGTGCAGCAAGTTTTGCACATGGCGAGTTTTGCACGTGGTGAGTTTTATGTCTGGTGCCTTTTGAGTATGTGCAAGTTTTGTGTGAGGCAACTTTTGCATGTGTTGCAAATTTTGTGCATGTGGCAATTTTTCCGCATGTGCAAGTTTTGCGTGTGGCGAGTTTTCCATGAGGTGAGTTTTGCACTTGTGGCGAGTTTTGCGTGAGCCTATTTTTTGCATGTGGCGAGTTTTGCGCGTGGTAAGTTTTGAGCGGCGACTTTTGTGTTTCGACTTTTATGTGGCGAGGTTGGTGTATGTGTGGTGAAATGTGTGCTGAGGGTGGTATATGTGTTCAAGCTCGTGGTAGTGTGTGGCGCATTTTGTGTGTGTGTTCATATCCCCGTGTGTGGTGAGTATCCCATGTCGGGGTCCCACCTTAGCAACTGTACGGTATATACTCTTTGGTGCCATCGCTCTAATTCTTTAAGTCCCCCTTGGTCACATCTGGCAGCTGTCAATTTGCCTCCAACACTTTTCCTTTCACTTTTCCCCATTATGTAGATAGGGGAAAAATAGTTTGGTGAATTGGAAAGCGCGGAGCTAAAATTTCACCTCACAACATAGCCTATGACGCTCTCAGGGTCCAGACGTGTGACTGTGCAAAATTTTGTTTCTGTACCTGCGACGCCTCCAACACTTTTCCTTTCACTTTTTTCCCCATTATGTAGATAGGGGCAAAATTGTTTGGTGAATTGGAAAGCGCGGGGTTAAAATTTCACCTCACAACGTAGCCTATGACGCTCTCAGGGTCCAGACGTGTGACTGTGCAAAATTTTGTTGCTGTAGCTGCGACGCTTCCAACACTTTTCCTTTCACTTTTTTCCCCATTATGTAGATAGGGGCAAAATTGTTTGGTGAATTGGAACGCGCGGGGTTAAAATTTCACCTCACAACATAGCCTATGACGCTCTCGGGGTCCAGACGTGTGACTGTGCAAAATTTTGTGGCTGTAGCTGCGACGGTGCAGATGCCAATCCCGGACATACACACACACACACACATTCAGCTTTATATAGTAGATTGACAGCTGACGGATCTAAGCGGGGACTTGCGTTTTTTGCGGATCGAGTGGAAGCTTTTATTGGGAACATTTTACATAGCATTTTGGGATCACATTTGCACTCTTTGCTGAGCACTTACATTGGGGTTTCCATATAAATCTCAATATAACGTAATTCAGATGAAACTGCTGAGGGATCCGTTCATTATAATTAGACTGCAGAGTTACTCTGGACTCCATCTGGCCTCAAATCTGTGGCAGATTACATCTATACCAGATTTATAATATTTTTTTATTCATGGCTGCTATAGCACACTAAAAAGATTCTTTTTTTTAAAAACATTTTTGGATTGACCTTTTTTAAGATATACTGTATAATTTTCCTATATTTTACCAACAGATTCTGGTGAGGGCTTGTATTTTGCGGAATGAGTTGGCATTTTTATTGGTGCTATTTTTTGGCCTATAACATTTTTTGATCACTTTCTATTCTGATTTTTGTGATGCAGAATGAACAAAAATAAACAATTCAGGATTTGTTTTTTGAGTTTTTTTTCGTCATTCACGATATAGTAAAAGTATGATTATAATGATACCACATTTTACACAATAAAAACTATGTTATAGTGGAAAGACTAATTTTTGAATTGCTATACTCTCAGATTTATAGTTTTTGTATTTCTCTCGTGATACAGCTGTATGTTGGCTTGTATTTTGTTGGACAAGATGATGTTTGTGAGATATGCTGTTACTCCATGAGCTCTTTTGCTCCACTGATCAAGTGGGACACAGATGTGGGGTAATGAACTATAGTGAACATTCGACCTAATGGATGATGCTATTGTGCAGGGGTATTTAATTGTTTGAACTCATGGCAGAAATGCATCGGAAAAATAAAAATAATTTGAAATCACTCAACACCTAACACCAGTGGAATCCATTCCTACACTGCTTGGCAGCGCTGATTTCAACCACCGATTTCTTTACTCCCATCGCAATTCATCTGGATCCCTGTTGCATCCAGATTGTAAAAGCAGCAGCGAGCAGGAGATTCCATTAAATTTGCTTCAGTGTTGTGCCTGGATCGCCTAACTACTCCAGGTGAGTACATTCATCATTGAGACCCGATCAGATTTGATTGATCTGCGCAATGTGCACTTTCTTTTCTTTTTTTCTCCACTTCCAGAAGCTTCTTAGACTAAGCTCCTGGCATGGTCTAAACAGGGCAATGATTGGGTCCTCACAATGATGTAGCGGAGGTAGGGATCACATGGGTGAGGGGGCTTTCTCCCTCTCTTAGCCTCCAAATGTGATTGATATTGATGCAGCATTTATCATGCACTGCTCCTGGCTATGAGAGCCGGGGCTCACCTATCACATAAGCTGAGCTCCTGGCAGCGATCATACAAGCACAGGTCCTGTGCTGCGCATGATCACCATGAAATAGCTGTATGTCATAGGTTTGGGATCCCCTTCATGACCACAATGTATAGGTACATCAAAAGTTCTAAATGAGTTAATGAATCAATTGCAACTTAAAAGTGGTGTGCATCTTGCCACAAATCTCACTACTATTGAGGATTGAAGTTAGGTTTCTGACATTTGGTATACCGCAACTCATGATTAATATGTAAGGCATGCCACAGCTCATCATTAATTATATAATTGGGTGTTGATATGTCTTCTGTTGCCCCAGTTTTGGCCATTTTGTCAGAACTGGCCAAAACTGTCACAAAAACAATAGAGTAAGAATAATTTTGCACAACTTTTTATTGCGCAAAAAGTTTTTAAACTATCAAAGTGTTTTATACCATTACCACACCATTGCTGTTGTAATAAAACATGAATAAAACATAAAGAGGACTTTCTCAAATTATGCTATTGTAGAAAATGCCTTCATCTGCTGAAGCATTATATATCTCCTTTAATAAACACAAAGAGCTTATCCCAAACCCTAAAAATCCGACCGATCGCTGCCAGTTTTAAGACGATTCTGACAACTGGCACCCGGCACCAGGTGCCAGGAGCGGTCACAGACCGCTGCTGGCACGTTAACCCCCAAAATACTGCTATCGAACATGATTGCATCTTTTCAGAAGCCTGTACAGGGCTGACAGCCCCTCTGCCTTTGCATCGGAGACTACGTGGCAAGACGCAGGGTCCCGATGTTGCCATGGTGACCCAATGTTGTCATGACGACATCCAGGTCACCAGATGCGCAGTGCACGATCACCATATCTCCCTGTCAGTGCAGCACTGACAGCTTATATGGAATGCAGATGCTGCTTCATCTGCATGCCATAGAAGTGATCAGCCTGTAAAAAAATGATTGTCCCATAGAGGGACAAAGTAAAAAAGTTAGGAGAAAATATAAAAAAATGTTTTAAATAATTGTAAAAGTATTTAAAAAACAAAACAAAAATAATAATAAAAAAATCAATATTTATTCTCTAAATAAATATTTTAATGAAAAAAATGTGAACAATTAAAGTACATAAACTTGGTATCGTCGCATCCGCAACAACCCAATCTATAAAACTATACCACTAGTTAACTTCTTTAGTGAATATCATAATTTAAAAAAGCAAAGCAAAAAACAGTGCTTTATCATCATACCATCGAGCAAAAAGTGGAATAATACGTGATCAAAAAGACCGATATAAATAAACATAGTGCCGCTGAAAATGTCATCTTGTCCTTCAAAAAACAAGTCCCCATACAGCTCTATCAGCAGAAAAATAATAGTTATAGCTCTTAGAATAAATGAATGCAAAAATAATTATTTTTTATATAAAATATTTCTTATTGTATAAAAGCGCCAAAACATAAGAAAAAATATAAATGAGACATTGCTGTAATCAAACTAACCCAAAGAATAAAACTGCCTTATCAATTTTACCACACATGGAAAAGTAAAAACAACTCCCCCAAAAAGAAATTCATGAAGTGCTGGTTTTTGTTCATTCTACCTCGCAAAAATCAGAATAGAAAGAGATCAAAAAATGTCATGTGCCCAAAAAGGGTACCAATAAAAACATCAACTTGTTCCGCAAAAAAATGAGACCTCACATGACTCTGTCGGCTGAAATATGAAAAAATTATAGCTTTCAAAATATGGTAATGCATAAACTATTTTTTTGCAATAAACACCGTCTTTTAGTATGTGACAGCTGCCAAATATAAAAACCTGCTATAAGGTCTCTTTCACATGTCCTGATATTTCCAGCATCATAGATGTCAGTGTCCGTGTGTGTAATACTTGGGGCACACATATGGCATGTGTGTGCAGAATCAGCACCACAAGGACAGTAAGCGCTGTCCCCGTCACCACTACAGGGCAAATGAAAGAGCCATGCAAAGCTCCAGAATTGGCACATCTAAAAGATGCGCCTTTTCTGGGCAGCTGCAGGCTTCTATTTTTAGGCTGGGGGTCAATATCCATGGCCCCTTAGAGTTGCAACTCCCAGCTGTGAGTTTTGTCTGGCTGTTTATGAAAAGTAGGGGGAAACCCATGCCATTTTTTGCTAATTACCGTATTTATTTACAGCGCAGGAGCAGCAGATAAATACTTCAATCCGCGGCTCCTGCTGTTACTGCTATTAGCAGCAGAATGGGTAGGCTGATGGAAGAAATAGTCCCATCAGCCACCGACTGCTGTCTCTTTAATTACTTAAATGTAACTCTTATCATTCTACCCTGCTCACACCAATCGCCAGCAGAGCAGGGGAGAATAATGAGAGCCGTATTCAGCACCCGGCGACGGGGAACAGTGCTTACTGTAACACTTCTTCCACTGCGCTGATATGTGTCACAAGGATGACATCCATGTGTGTTATGTGTATGCACATGTGCGGGATGTTTAATGGCCCATACTGACATTAAAAAATGGACATGTCAGCATGTTTTGCCCATGGACATACGGTCCGTGGAAACACACTGACATGTGCACAGACCAATTCACTTGAATAGGCAAATAGCGCTCCGTTCCTCCCGAGTCTCTCCACATGGCTAAGCATTGTGCAACCATATATTGGGTATTGCCACATTCAGCAGAAATTGTGGGACAAATTTTTCTATGCCATTTTTACCCACTTCTTGTGTGAAAATGTAAAATCTTTGGCAAAAACAAATTTTGGTATAAATGGTATAAAATTCTGTGACACACCCTTGGTGTCAATATGATCACTGCACTCTAGATAAATTCATTGAGAGGTGTAGTTCATAAATGAGGTCACTTATGGGAAGTTCTGCTGTTTTGGCACCTCATAGGCTTTCCCAGTGGGTCACGGCACCTGCAAACCATAACAGTAAAATCTAGCACTCCTTCTATTCTGAGCTCTGCCATGCGCCCAAACAATGGTTTATCCCCACATATGGATTATCAGCGTACTCAGGACAAATAGCACAATAACTTTTGGGGTGCAATTTCTTCTGTTTCCCTTGAGAAAATAAAAAATTGAGGGCGAAAAAAAATATATGATTTTTTATTTTTACGGCTCTACGTTATAAACTTCTGTTGAGCACTTGAAGGTTCAATGTCCTCACCACACATCTAGATAAGTTCCATAGGGGGTCTAGTTTACAAAATGGTGTCACTTTTGGGGGTTTCCATTGTTTAGGCACATCAGGGGCTCTCCAAATGCGACATGGTGATAGATCTTAATTCCAGCCAATTTTGAGCTGTAAAACGGTGCTCCTTCCCTTCCGAGCTCTGCCATGTGCCAAAACAGTGGTTTATCTTTTATATTGGGTATCAGCATTCTCAATTGCAAAACAACTTTTTGGTTCCAATTTTTGCTGTTAACCTTGGTAAAATAAAAAAAAAATTGGTCTGTATTAAATTTGTGAAGAAAAGTTAAATGTTCATTTTTTTAAAAAAACATTCAAAAAATTCCTGTGAAGCACCTGAAGGGTTAGTAAACATCTTGAATGTGGTTTTGAGCACTTGAGGGATGCAGGTTTTAGAATGGTGTTACTTTTGGGTATTCTCTTTCATATCGACCCCTCAAAGTGACTTCAAATGTGAGGTAGTCCTTTTTAACCCTTTTAACTTCCTAACAAAATGAAAATATTTCCAAAATTGTCCTGATGTAAAGTAGATATGTGGGAAATGTTATTTATTAACTATTTTGCGTGACATATTTCTATGCTTTAAGGGCATAAAAATTCTAAATTTGAAACTTGCAAAATTTTCCAAATTTTGGCCAAATTTCCATTTTTTACACAAATAAACGCAAGTTATATCGAAGAAATTTTACCACTAACGTGAAGTACAATATGTCATGCAAAAACAATCTCAGAATCGCCAAGTGTTCCAGAGTTATCACCTTATAAGGGGACAGTGGTCAGAATGGTAAAAATTGGCTTGGTCATTAACATGTAAACCACCCTCAGGGTAAACGGGTTAAACTTTCTACACCAAATGTTACAGTAGGCATTTTGTTAGACAGAATGCCAGATATTAAAATGTGATTCAACATTACAGAGAACATGTTTCCATTGCTATAGGCCTCATAGGAAGCTGCTTTTACATCACTTCAGCCAACGCTTGGTATTGCATCAAATCATCTTGGCAAATGTGGAGGATCCATTTCATGAAGCTCCTGACCACAGTTATGGCCTAATTTCTTTTCCAGAGGAGTTCAAAATCTATGTGTTGAGCTTTGTAGCAGAGGATATGTAATTTTTGATGCCACCTACTTCAGATTTCAGCGGCCTTGCTCTTTGTATTTGCCTTATTGCAATTTTGTAGCTGAATAATCTCACAATTTTTGCTGTTTTCATGCATTTATGTAACAATTGTGACATTTGGATATAATCTTGTCATCCTTCTTGATAGTTGATTAGAAATAATCCACAGATGTGTCAGAAAGATAGGAAGGAAGCCAAAGATCTGTCAACATAACAAGAACATTGTTTGTTTTCCTTAGGCACATGGGATGTTATCATCTTGCCAGCCTGCCAAATTCTGTCAGTTTCCTCAGTGCTCAAGTTATAGCAGCAAATTTACTGGAATAACGTTACATGTAATCTTTCTTTTTCTTCTCAGTGAAATAAAAAAAATTGAAATTTCCATCTACAGTAATAACTGCTTGATGTTTTTAGAAGCCTGAAGTGGCCAAAAGATATAGAAAATACTGAACAGAAATTCGTGACATGCACGTGTTCTTTCCTTTTAAACCATTTCTGATTCCGGAATTTGCTTGAAAAATGATTTTGTATTCACATACTCTGAGAGCTCATTAACACATTCATTCATTTTCAGTCTGTTAGCAGGGAAAAAAGCCGACAGCACTCGGACCAATGTTGTTCAATGGGACAATCCAGAATGAGCAATTTTTTTTAGTGACCAAACCTGAGTGTGAAAAAAAATGGTAGCATACACTGGCTTCTTCTGTAAAGTGGATGAGACTCGCCCACTCAAGTCTACGAAAAAAAATCGGATGCAATACATAGCCACAATTTAGCTTCTGCTTTATACGAATACATTGCAACCTTGAAACATAGGAATCTCTAAATGGTCTTGTAAATTTGTAATAGCTGCTGCACTTATAAAAAAAACACATTGCACACAGATGACAAGTGAGAAAAACATTGTCCCACTTTTCTGGATGAAAATTTCAACGATCAGTTATACGTTTGTCTGAATTTTCCCCTAGTAGTTATAAACTTTCCCATCAGATTGTCAGACTGAGCTCACTGTTTCCTCAGTTAACCCATGCTGCAATCAGCAGTAGACAATGCAGTGCAGAGAGTATAAGGCCGGCGTCACACTAGCGAGTTTTACGGATGTATGAGAGGCGCTGAAAATACGCATTGCACACGGACCAATGATTTTCTGTGGGGCAGCTCCTATCTGCCGTATTTTACGCATCCATATTATACAGTATTGTACAACCATAGAAAATCACAGCATGATGCGTTTGTCAGCGTATTGCGCAAAAAATACACCAATGCAAGTCAATGGGGGCGCGCAAAGTACGGAATGCACACAGACCATGCGTGTGACTTGCGAGAAATACGCTAGACTTTGGCAGGTGACAGGAAATGTGCCAAGGCCTCAATCAGGAAGCTTAGACATGCTAATTAGCTGAAAAAGCCAGACAGACATCCCAGAAGTCTGCCGCACGCCGTCAGAGAGTCTGAAGCAGCATGGCTACTATAATAAATGTGGACATGCTTATCATCCTGTTCCAGGAAAGGCCCGAAATTTGGGACCAAAGGGATGCAAACTATGCAAACTGGGCAAGAAAAGAGGCTGCATGGAGGAGCATATGTGTGTCCCTATTCCCAAATTATGATCAGAGGCCACGTGAGGATCAGAGGCAAATAAGTAAGTACACTCATGTTTTTACATTAATTTTTATGTGAAACTGCAGTACCTAAGTGATTTTAATCACATATAAATATGTTGTTTATTATTCTACTTATTTATTTATATAGCACCATTAATTCCATGGTGCTGGCCATGAGAAACGGGTTACATACAGGGTTATTATAGATGTCCCTGACAGTAAACAACTGAAAAATGTCATACTGGTATAGAGGGGAGAGGACTCTGTCCTTGTGGCCTTACATTCTCTGATGATCCCCTTGTTGTTTGTTTTTAAAAGTTTAGATTACACAAATGCAGCTTCCTAGGCCAAACTACAATCTGTGTAAGCAATTACACCTTGTGTTACCACTGTGCACAATGGCCTAATACATTATTTTACTCTCTTCCCTTGCAGTGGAAGATGTTATGACAGGATGGTGGAGCATAAGAGATCAGTATAGGAGGGAAAGGCAGCAGCAAGCTAGAAGTGGAGCAGCAGCTCCGGCAATATATATATATATATATATATTTATATATATATATATATATATATTATGACAGACTGTCGTCTTTGGATCCCAACATGGATCTCAGACCGTAAGTACACACCTCACAACACATTACACATATGTTTTCAATGGTCAGACATTAATTTTTTTTTCCATTTGTCATGCTTTCATAACAGAACACAGTCCAACCTCGCTGAGAGGGAGACAGGATCAGACTCTGAGGTTGTGATTGATCCAGTTGGGAAAGGAGAAGAGGTGGCTGGCCCATCTTCTGCTCCTTCAAGGTCCATCCCTCCAGGATCCTCTTCATCAGGCCATCAAGCTCCAACAGCATCTGCCCAAAATGAGGCCCCACCACCCACAGCAGCAGCAGGACAAGGAGGCCAGGATGATCCTGAAAACAGCAGCAGCCCTACTGTGCCACTGGAGACCTCCCCACAGGCTGTTGTCATTTCAAGGTGTGGCCACCGAAGGAGAGATCTCCAAGAACGTTGGAGGAATGTGGACGCTGGGATTCTTAACTATCTTGCAAGGGTTACTCAGGATGAGGGGGAGGAGTCATTTGCGAGGAGCCTGGCCCGGTACCTACATCCCCTACCCCGTGAGGTGAGGCTACGTGTGAGAAGGTGTCTTCAAATCCTTATTGATGCATGCACGCCCCGCAAATGACCCATATGCATTGTTTGAGTTTATTGAGAGGTGGCAGCTCTTATCACATAACGTCCTGCGGCTGCCAAGATCTCAACAGATGCATGCTTAACAGGGATTTGAAGCACCTCCTCCACGTGTGCCTACACCTCAACCCCTTCCCACCCAAAACCCACCAAGGCAACCTCAGTACCATATACAAGCCTACCATCAACCTTCCTAATTTGGCCACTTGTCCAGACTCAGTGCTGGAGGCTGGTCCCAACCTGGGTTTGGACGACATGGCCATATTGGGGGTGGCTATGAGTCAAGGCCATATTTCCAGCAACATGAGGGCAAGAGTCAAATCCCTTATGGGCAATACTCAACTGGCCAATATGATCAAGGCCTGTATTTTGATCCGCCACACACAGCATCCACACAGGGTGAAGGACAATTGGCCCAACAAAGGCCACCTGAGCAGGACCCTGAGCTTCCACCATCACCTCCACCAACGTACAGAAATCTGTAACAACTCTTTTATTGTGTTTGGCTTTTTGCCGCATAACCATGTTTTTGTTTACTTTGTGCTGTAATAGCACTTTGTTATGTTCATAAAAACAAAAAAATTCCAAAAAATATTGGGATACAAAGCCATAAGAAAAAAATAATAAAATAATAATAATTAAAATATATAGTCAAAAGCCAATTGATGTTTGTGGGAAAATCACTCTTACATCACACACATATGCTCTGTTCATAACCATCAGGTAATTAAGTAAATACAACACACAGAGTTCAGTATTTAAAAAAAAATGATATTTTTGGCAGATAGTTATAAAGTAAGAAATCACAACTGAGAAACAGCAAAATCTTGCCAGGCAGTAGCACCCTGAGGAGAAACAAAATAATTTGAGAAAATATCTTTCACTTTTAGGCCAGAAAGGGGACGGCACGGAGGAGGGCCATGTGGTGTAGGCCTACTCACATTAGGCAACATTTCTTCACCAATAGCAGATGAGGAGCAATCATGAAGTCTAGTAAAATTGTGCAATACAACACACGCTTTAATTACTTCATTAATAGTAGCCTCACTCAGCTGAATGGCAGACTGGAGGACACGCCATTTGGCACACAGAATCCCAAAGGCACACTCCACCAGTCTACGCGCCCTGGAAAGCCTGAAATTAAAAACACGCCGCCGGTAGTCCAGGTTGTCATGAACATCAACAGTCGCACTCAAGAAAGATGTCTTCAAGATATTGTTTAGCCAAATATGTGTTTTTTTTAATTTTGAAAAAACACCAAAAATAGAGATATCACCGCAGTGTTGCAAGGTAACGTTTCGACCCTCTTGGTCTTTTTCAAACCTTACTTCTAACAGTAGATACAGAGAGGAGGGCACAAATCCCTGGAGAGGTGCAGGAGTTCTGTTAGGGGCTATAAGTTGGCAGCTTCAGGTGTCTGCGGTGGGACGTTATAGAGCAACAGAAGGTATGTATATTGTTGGTTTATTATTTTTAATTTGTTACAGAATGAGGGTCTTCAGGTGGATTGAGAGAGCAATAAAATATCAAAACAACCTGTGTTTATTTCATTAAAATACTTTTTAATAATGTGTGTGTGTTTTTTTTAACCCTTTCATACAAATGGATTAATAATGGATAGGTATCAGAATTGAAGCCTCTCCATTATTAATCTGGCTTAATGTCACCTTACAATAGCAAGGTGACATTTTTTCCACGATTTAACCCTTAAATTTAATAGCTAGAGCGCCAAAATTTTGCACATACACACTAATAACATTAGTAGTGTGTAATATGCAAAAAAAAGGGGGATATGGCATGGTTTACTGTATGTAAACCATGTCTCATATCATGTCTGGTTTAGGCAGGAGAAATGAAAAGCCGGCAATTGAATTACCGACTTTTCTACTATATCGCGCTGCAGTAAATATAAAAAAAAAAATTCCCATTGACTTTGCATTGGGTTTCGTGTTTCGGCTGATCCCCGACCCCGACTGTTCAATAAGATCGGCCAATTTCACTCGACCCGACTTTTCAGAAAGTTGGGTTTCACGAAACCCGACTCGACCTGAAAAAATGAAAAGTCGCTCAACCCTAGTTAGAAATGCTGCAGCTCTCTGACTTCCTATCAATGTCAGTTTTGTCCAAAGGAAGTGAGAGTGTGAGTGAAATGGTCCCTGATTGGCTGTACAGCTCTCATGACATAATGGCTCATGACTTGAGCTTCAGTAGACCAGGCAGCAACATCGCTGGAATGGCATCCACAAAGGTGATTAGTATAGTCTGTTGTTATTTTACATGAAGGTATATAATTTGAGGAGGGATTTCTAACCTACTCAGGTGTTCTCTGTCTTAGGTACCCAAGCGATGAAGCAATAATCAGAGAGACAGACTGCTGTCTGATTGAGAAGGGGTTGCCCAAGTAGTGGACAACCCCTTTTATACAAAGAGGACGTAAACCTAAGAGCTCATTCAGATGAGCATATAATACAGACATATAATACAGACATATACAATCCAAATAGGAATCAGGGAGCACACTGATCAATATAATTCAATAGGACAGTACAGATTATAATTATTTTCACATGGTTTGAGTGCAGCATGCACTAATTTCTTCCATATCTCTATGAGATTGACTTGAATGAGCGATTCTCATTAGAGACAAGCAGACCAGGTAAAATTTGAATTTACCTGCTCACATTGATTTTCTTGACAAATTAAATTTTAAGAGAAGTTATTCATTGCAAATTTAATGTCCCTTATTATATTGTAGGGTCATTCCAGAACCCAAAGCTTAATGAATTTAATATGTAAAAAATAAGAAAAGGCATTATAATCATACCATTTACCTCTCCATCCTTTCTCTTACTGTCACCTGTCCTTTCCTTGTTTCAGCTAATGAAACCCTTAGGTTTTTGAGCAAAAGTTCATGATGTAATGATGTCACAAAGTGCACGTGATCTTGCTAGCACATATACAGAACTGATATTCCCTGGACCTCTATATGCCCCCCCTCCCCCACCCCCGTATTTTTACCATATGCTTTGGCAATGCTAACATGTACTTAGTCCTGCCAATAAAGCTCATTTGAATTTGAATTTGAATTTGAATTGACTGAGCTGGAAGACCAGACTCAGTGTTAGAGACGTGGTGATTTCAGAACTTGCGGGAGGATGAGAAGATGCAATGAGTGCTGAAGTCCCCAGGCTTCTGATGTACGGGTGAAAGTAATGAACATTGGGACTGGATAGCAGAGCGGTAAAATTAGTATTTTTCTTAAGATCTTTTTTTGTCCCTTTTGTGGTTTAGAATAATGAGAGCAAAGGAACACTATTTTGCTGATTCCATGCAGAAGTCCAAAAAATTGTGTATTTTGATGAATGCAGCTTGTTGCAAAATTCGAATAGTATTCAATTTCATCCATATTTATTTGTTCATCTATAGTCCCAATTAATTATAGATAGGACAGACTTAACCCTACATAAGATATAATTGATGAAGGTCCAATTTATTATTCATAATGATAAATTATATTATGTTTAGTATTGAGCCCTAAAGGAAAACGTGTTTTCATTGTGTAAATCCATCCTGCCTCTCTATTTAGTAATTTTCCCTTATGGTCCCTTCTATTCAGCCTGAATAATCTTTCAATCTCTACAACTGAGGAATATGCAGTATGTCAACAGAAGTGTCTTGGCACTCCAGACTAAATGGCTAATTTTTTATGAACAGATATCCTCCACCTGGGCCAAAAATCCAGTTTGGTGACCCCAGCTATACACAGCCTAAATGGTTTGAGTAATTGTCATACAATCGCTCAAATGCAATTTACATACCTTCCATACTGTCTCCTTACATGTTTCACACTCCCCATGGTGTCCCCACAAGATTCCCGTGACCAATAAAACTACTATTTCTTCTGCTCCATAGAAGCTCTGCCTCTTAACATTAACGTCAACCACCTCCTCTTCAGTGTAGAAGTAACATGAGCAGGGTGATCGGCTGAACTGATATCGCTGCTGATTTTACCCTGACATTGAATGGCCGGAGGTCAGAACTAAAATTGTTGTTGCGCCTTAAAACCTGAGTACAACTAAGCTGACGTATTACATCTTCTCTGTGGGGGTTGCCTCCAGCTTGGAGAATGGCTAAATCCCATCTACACTGGCAATTCCCCCCTCCCCCCCCCCCCCCCGCCGTCCCTGTATATATGCCACTGGCAGAGGCTAATGATTTTTTTTATTTTGTTAGCAATAATTACATTTATAGTTTAATTTGATAGATTTGTCAGAATATTAATTTTTATGAATTTAACCCTAACAGGCAAACAATGTGGAGGAGTTATGTCCCTACCAAACAACCACCAGCTACTGATTCCATACAGAAACCCGAGCATGTTTAAAATAAGCAGACATGTTTTTTGCCCATTTTAACCCTCCGTCACATACAACTGATCTGACAGGCGCTTCTCTTTTACTTTCATTTCTCCTTCCTCACCAGATTGTGAGGAAACCCCCTCCCTCCAGGTAGTCTCCTGTCTCTTGAAGGTCTGTGAAACCTGATATCACAGTTGGATTTCAGAGCTTCAGGGGAGAGGATATAGCTGCACAGATCTCTCAGGCTCATTGTATGTGAATACGTCACATTCAGTAAGTATTTTATTTATGGTATTTTATGTTTTTATTCATCACAATAGTTTATTTAGCTTGTTTTATGAATGTATAGCACAAAATGTGAGGATATTT
Source organism: Ranitomeya imitator (assembly GCF_032444005.1). Taxonomy (NCBI): domain Eukaryota; kingdom Metazoa; phylum Chordata; class Amphibia; order Anura; family Dendrobatidae; genus Ranitomeya; species Ranitomeya imitator. The sequence goes on from NC_091285.1 coordinate 376,663,720, forward strand.
CATAGAAATAAGGGAGATTTTATAAAAGAAAGTGTGCTGCTCAGGCATATACAGTAGTTCCCTAACATATTCCTTCTCTTGCTTCAGATTATCTGCTGAAATGGAGAGGAAAATGTACAATTTATCCAAACAACTTGATGTTGAGGAAGTAACAAACATGCTGTTAGATGATAGAGACCTCACACTGAATGAGGATTTAGGAGAGGAAAGTGAGATTGATTCTCATGATGAGGTGGAAGAATGTGACCTGGATTCTGAAACAGAGCAAGATGGTGACAGTGGTGAGGATGAAGAAGTTGGATCATATTATATTGGAAAAGATAAAAATACTAAATGGAACAAGAAGCCATTCCAGAAAAAACGTAGGGAACCTTTAAACATTATTACTCACCTTCCTGCAGTAATAGGAACTGCACGTAATGCAAAAACTGCAGTTGAATGCTGGAACAGTATATTTACAGATGACATTCTGGACTCTATTGTCACATATACCAACCAATACATAGACATTATAAAGGACAAGTACATCTGCAACAGAACCATCAAGCCCACAGATGAAATAGAACTGCGTGCTTTTTTTGGATTACTGTACCTTGCAGGAGCTTATAGGGCAAATAGACAAAGTTTGGAGGAACTTTGAGGTAAAGATGGGGATGGAGTTGAAAAATTTAGCCTTGTTATGTCCATAAACAGATTCAAGATTCTAATTCGTTGCCTTCGGTTTGACGACAGAACTACCCGAACCGAACGCAAAACACATGACCGACTTGCTCCAATTCGTGATATATTTCAAAGATTTGTTGTAAACTGTAAACAAAGTTATTACCCTGGAGAGAATCTCACTATTGACGAAATGCTCCCTGGTTTTCGTGGTAGATGTGCCTTTCGTCAATATATTCCATCAAAGCCAAACAAATATGGAATAAAAATGTATGCCCTTGTTGATGCCAGTAAGACCTACACTTACAACCTGGAAGTTTATGCAGGAAAACAACCAGAAGGTCATTACTGTGTGAGCAACAAACCCATTGATGTTGTAAAAAGACTGGCTGAACCCTTATTTGGATCGGGTCGCAATATTACAGCTGACAATTGGTTTACAAGTTGTGATCTGATTGATTATCTGAAAATTCAGAAGCTGTCATATGTGGGAACTGTAAGAAAAAACAAAAGGGAATTGCCGCCACAGTTTGTAAGTGTGAAAGAGAGACAACAGTACAGCAGTATGTTTGCATTCCATAATGGAAAGGCTTTAGTTTCCTATGTACCACATGCCAAAAAAATCGTACTTCTATCAACACTTCATGATGATGCTGCCATCGATCCTGGGACTGGGGCAGAAAAAACCCGGAGATAATTACATTTTACAATGCCACCAAAGGGGGTGTGGATACAGCAGATCAGATGTGCTCCACTTTCAACGTCAGCAGAAACATCAAACGCTGGCCAATGGTCATATTTTTTGCTATGTTGAATTTGGGTGGTATAAATTCACAAGTAATTTATCTTGAAAACAAGCTTGAACCACTCCGTAGACGATTGTATCTGAAAAAATTGGTCCATGAACTAGTACTTGGAGAGCTACGCAGGAGAAGCGTGAAAACAATCGGTATCCCCTCTCGCCTTCAAGTTCAGCTCAAAAGGTTCCGCCCAGAAGATGATGGTGAAAAGTCACCATCTGCACCACCTCACAAAAGAAGGAGATGCACCACCTGCCAAACGGAAAGCGGAACCAGAAGGCTTTCAAATTATGAATGTCTCAAATGTCATAAAGCAATTTGCCTGACACATGCAAAAATGGTGGGTAATTCTTGCTATTTGCTCTGCAAGTGTGACTTTTCTGGGGAAACCTCAGCATCTACTTCTGATTGAATATGTTTTTAATAGTACTTAAGGTACCTTAAAATTATGTTTGTGTTCAAAAATTTTCTTTGTACGTTTTTTTGAGAGAGTCGAACTGGGGACTATTTGGCGGGAGTTTTGAAAAGTTTGTATTTCATAGTTATTAGTTTTATGTTAAGTAAATGTTTTTATTTGCAACTGATTATGTGTAGTCTCTTTTATTACATCCCTATGAAGGTCACTGATCACTTTTAGAGCACTGAAATTGCAAACATTAGATATTATAGGTATTTTTCCAGCAGGCGCCTGACAGGCACATTGTATGTGAACTCGTTAGTCCGAATATTGTATGTGACGGAGGGTTAAACACAGAAAATATTGTGATTAAGCTTTAGCTAAAGATATAGTATATAGGATAGGTAGAATAAACAATCTTCAGAAAAAAAATCAGTAGGACATTAATAATTATAAAATATCATGTAACCTGTCACAAAATTTAGTTTGCAATTTATGAAAATTACACAAAATATATACAGGAAAGATATATATCTTGGTACCGTGTTAGCCAGTAGATAAAAAAATATTTAGAATTGAGAGTCCTCAGTGGTTGATACCTTTAAATGGCTAACTGAAAAGATGGTAACAAATTGCAAGCTTTCGAGATTACACAGGTCTCTTCATCAAGCAAAGACTAAAACAAATTCTGAAGAATCACATATTTATGCACAACATAGCACAGAGAAAAAAAAAAGATTTTCCCCTCCTTTTTTTTCTCTCTGTGCTATGTTGTGCATAAATATGTGATTCTTCAGAATTTGTTTTAGTCTTTGCCTGATGAAGAGACCTGTGTAGTCTCGAAAGCTTGCAATTTGTTACCATCTTTTCAGTTAGCCGTTAAAAGGTATCAACCACTGAGGACTCTATTTTCTAAATATTTCTTTACAAAATATATAAAAATTCCTCCTGATTTTACATTGTGTACACAATTATTCTGAATTTTGTATTTTTGCTGATTTATTGTATTGTCCAGCAATAGTGATAAGTGAACGTGCTTGGTGAAACTCGAATATAACTTGAGCATCTGGGTGCTTGGATGTGCTGAGCACTTGACGAGCATTGGCTGGTGCTCGGATTTGAAGCTCGAATGCCTGCCATTCACTGTAATGCCGCAGCCATACTGTGACTGGTTGGCCGCATTATCTCATCAGAGGTTATAAAAGGACAGGCGTCGCCACGCTCGGCTCACTAATGCTGTCACGATAATGTAAAAATACCATGGTCTGAGGGATTTTTTCAGAAGGTGCCATGGTTCCAGATACTCTGCCTAGAAACCTCCCCTTCTCTGTCTTGGCCTGCAGGCAACTCCCTCCCCCTGGATACAGCTGTAACTTGAAATTCCAGTGTGGGACTCCTTCCCCCCTTCCTCTCAAATGCAAGAGTGTGTAAAAATCCTTTGTCTGAAAACCATGTGCTCTCCTGCTCATGTACCACCTTAATAGTAAGGCATCACTTGAACCCAATTAGTGACAGAGATATGAAAGTTATATATTTGGTATGTGCGTCGGCCGGGTTATCATACAGTGAGTTTTTTAGGGGTAGTACCTAGCGGATACGGAGAAGCAGAGTGCTGCTAAACGGGATCATAACCATGTCCTGTTAGGTCTCAAATTAATGCCAAACTCATGCCCAGAGGAATCCGTGATCGCTATGCGAAGTTGCATCCTGGAGCTACGGGGTATATGAATGTTCCATAACTCTGAGTCCCTCTGAGAATGTAGGAGTGCATTTCATAGCTCTGCCCACTCAGTGATATCAGAACCAAGGGGTATAAGACCCTGAGAGCTCAGTTTTCACTAGCCTTTGACCAGGAAGCTAGCTGAGAGACGCTCTGTAATGCATCTTGATGTATCACCCCTCCCCCAAACCACATGGTCTGCCATGGGCTGAAATGATAAAAAGAACGGTAAGTGTTTTTTTCTTCTGTTAATCCCTTTTTATTTGTAATCATCTGTATATACCTAATCATCTCATTTTATATCTTTTTACCCTTCTGTAAACTGTTGTGAATTCTGTGGCAAAGCTCCCTCCTGTGGTCACAAGTGGTACTTCGGCTGATTCTCTCTGTGAGCTTCTGTTGGTGGAGGGAAGTGGTACTGCGGCTTCTGAGTTTCCTCCCTCAGGTGATCTGGTGAGGTCATTAGGTGCTTCTCTACTTAACTCCACCTAATGCTTTGATCCTGGCTTCTTGTCAATGTTCCAGTGTTGGACTTGCTTTTCCCTGGATCATTCCTGTGGCCTGCTGCTCTGCATAGCTAAGTTCTTCTTTGCTATTTGTTTGCTATTTTTTCTGTCCAACTTGTCTAATTTGTTGCTGGAAGCTCTGGGACGCAAAGGGTGTACCTCCGTGCCGTTAGTTCGGTACGGAGGGTCTTCTTGCCCCCTTTGCGTGGTTTTCTTTAGGGTTTTGTGTAGACCGCAAAGTTACCTTTTCTATCCTCGATCTGTTAAGAAAGTCGGGCCTCACTTTGCTGAATCTATTTCATCTCTACGTTTGTCTTTTCATCTTAACTCACAGTCATTATATGTGGGGGGCTGCCTTTTCCTTTGGGGTATTTCTCTAAGGCAAGGTAGGCTTATTTTCTATCTTCAGGCTAGTTAGTTTCTCAGGCTGTGCCGAGTTGCATAGGCAGAGTTAGGCGCAATCCACGGCTGCCTCTAGTGTTGTTTGGAGAGGATTAGGGATTGCGGTCTGCAGAGTTCCCACGTCTCAGAGCTCGTTCTATGATTTTGGGTTATTGTCAGATCACTGTATGTGCTCTGACCGCTATGTCCATTGTAGTACTGAATTGCCTTTCATAACAGTACAGGAAGCCAAAAGTACTAATGATTCTCAATAGAGGGAAAAAAGAAGTTCTGAGACCATTTTTTTTCTTTGCACTGTGTTTTGCCTTTTTTTTCCCCTAGACATTTGGGTGGTTCAGTACACAGGTGTAGCGATGGACATTAGAAGTCTGTCTTCATTTGTGGATCAGCTCTCGGGAAGAGTACAAAAGATTCAAGACACTATTGATCAGAAAGCTATGTTGGAACCAAGAATTCCTATTCCTGATTTGTTTTTTGGAGATAGAACTAAGTTTCTGAGTTTCAAAAATAATTGTAAATTATTTCTGGCCTTGAAACCTCGCTCCTCTGGTGATCCAGTTCAACAGGTTTTGATTGTTATTTCTTTTTTGCGCGGCGACCCTCAGGACTGGGCATTTTCTCTTGCGCCAGGAGATCCTGCATTGAGTAATATCGATGCGTTTTTCCTGGCGCTCGGATTGCTGTACGATGAACCTAATTCAGTGGATCAGGCAGAGAAAAATTTGCTGGCTCTTTGTCAGGGTCAGGATGAGATAGAGGTATATTGTCAGAAATTTAGAAAGTGGTCCGTGCTCACTCAATGGAATGAATCTGCGCTGGCAGCTATGTTCAGAAAGGGTCTTTCTGAAGCCCTTAAGGATGTCATGGTGGGATTTCCTATGCCTGCTGGTTTGAATGAGTCTATGTCTTTGGCCATTCAGATCGGTCGACGCTTGCGTGAGCGTAAATCTGTGCACCATTTGGCGGTATTACCTGAGCTTAAACCTGAGCCTATGCAGTGCGATAGGACTTTGACCAGAGTTAAACGGCAAGAACACAGACGTCTGAATGGGCTGTGTTTCTACTGTGGTGATTCCACTCATGCTATCTCTGATTGTCCTAAGCGCACTAAGCGGTTCGCTAGGTCTGCCACCATTGGTACGGTACAGTCAAAATTTCTTCTGTCCGTTACCTTGATCTGCTCTTTGTCATCGTACTCTGTCATGGCATTTGTGGATTCAGGCGCTGCCCTGAATTTGATGGACTTGGAGTATGCTAAGCGTTGTGGGTTTCTCTTAGAGCCCTTGCAGTGTCCTATTCCATTGAGAGGAATTGATGCCACGCCTTTGGCCAAGAATAAGCCTCAATACTGGACCCAGCTGACCATGTGCATGGCTCCTGCACATCAGGAGGTTATTCTCTTTCTGGTGTTGCATAATCTGCATGATGTGGTCGTGTTGGGGTTGCCATGGCTACAAGTCCATAATCCAGTATTAGATTGGAAATCCATGTCGGTGTCCAGCTGGGGTTGTCAGGTGGTACATGGTGATGTTCCATTTCTGTCAATTTCGTCATCCACCCCTTCTGAGGTTCCAGAGTTCTTGTCTGATTACCGGGATGTATTTGATGAGCCCAAGTCCGATGCCCTACCTCCGCATAGGGATTGTGATTGTGCTATCAATTTGATTCCTGGTAGTAAATTCCCAAAAGGTCGACTGTTTAATATATCCGTGCCTGAGCACGCCGCTATGCGCAGTTATGTGAAGGAATCCCTGGAGAAGGGGCATATTCGCCCGTCATCGTCTCCATTAGGAGCAGGGTTCTTTTTTGTAGCCAAGAAGGATGGTTCGTTGAGACCTTGTATAGATTACCGCCTTCTAAATAAGATCACGGTTAAATTTCAGTACCCCTTGCCATTGTTATCTGATTTGTTTGCTCGGATTAAGGGGGCTAGTTGGTTCACCAAGATAGATCTTCGTGGTGCATATAATCTGGTGCGAATCAGGTGAAGAGATGAATGGAAAACTGCATTTAATACGCCCGAGGGTCATTTTGAGTATCTAGTGATGCCATTCGGACTTGCCAATGCTCCATCAGTGTTTCAGTCCTTTATGCATGACATCTTCCGAGAGTACCTGGATAAATTCCTGATTGTGTACTTGGATGACATTTTGATCTTCTCAGGTGATTGGGAGTCTCATGTGAAGCAGGTCAGAACAGTTTTTCAGGTCCTGCGTGCTAATTCTTTGTTTGTGAAGGGATCAAAGTGTCTCTTTGGTGTGCAGAAGGTTTCATTTTTGGGGTTCATCTTTTCCCCTTCTACTATCGAGATGGATCCTGTTAAGGTCCAAGCCATCCATGATTGGACTCAGCCGACATCTCTGAAAAGTCTGCAAAAGTTCCTGGGCTTTGCTAATTTTTATCGTCGCTTCATCTGCAATTTTTCTAGTATTGCCAAACCATTGACCGATTTGACCAAGAAGGGTGCTGATTTGGTCAATTGGTCTTCTGCTGCTGTGGAAGCTTTTCAAGACTTGAAGCGTCGTTTTTCTTCTGCCCCTGTGTTGTGTCAACCAGATGTTTCTCTTCCGTTCCAGGTCGAGGTTGATGCTTCTGAGATTGGAGCAGGGGCTGTTTTGTCGCAGAGAGGTTCTGATTGCTCAGTGATGAAACCATGCGCTTTTTTTTCCAGGAAGTTTTCGCCTGCTGAGCGAAATTATGATGTGGGCAACCGAGAGTTGCTGGCCATGAAGTGGGCATTCGAGGAGTGGCGTCATTGGCTTGAAGGAGCTAAGCATCGCGTGGTGGTATTGACTGATCATAAGAACTTGACTTATCTTGAGTCTGCTAAGCGGTTGAATCCTAGACAGGCTCGTTGGTCGCTGTTTTTTGCCCGTTTTGACTTTGTGATTTCGTACCTTCCGGGCTCTAAAAATGTGAAGGCGGATGCTCTGTCTAGGAGTTTTGTGCCCGGGTTTGTCTGAGCCGGCGGGTATCCTCAAGGAAGGAGTAATTGTGTCTGCCATCTCCCCTGATTTGCGGCAGGTGCTGCAAAAATTTCAGGCTAATAAACCTGATCGTTGTCCAGCGGAGAGACTATTTGTCCCTGATAGGTGGACCAATAAAGTTATCTCTGAGGTTCATTGTTCGGTGTTGGCTGGTCATCCTGGAATCTTTGGTACCAGAGAGTTGGTGGCTAGATCCTTTTGGTGGCCGTCTCTGTCGCGGGATGTGCGTGTTTTTGTGCAGTCCTGTGGGATTTGTGCTCGGGCTAAGCCCTGCTGTTCTCGTGCCAGTGGGTTGCTTTTGCCCTTGCCGGTCCCGAAGAGGCCTTGGACACATATCTCTATGGATTTTATTTCTGATCTTCCCGTTTCTCAAAAGATGTCAGTCATTTGGGTGGTCTGTGATCGCTTTTCTAAGATGGTCCATCTGGTACACTTGTCTAAATTGCCTTCCTCCTCTGATTTGGTGCCATTGTTCTTCCAGCATGTGGTTCGTTTACATGGCATTCCAGAGAATATAGTTTCTGACAGAGGTTCCCAGTTTGTTTCAAGGTTTTGGCGAGCCTTTTGTGGTAGGATGGGCATTGACTTGTCTTTTTCCTCAGCTTTCCATCCTCAGACTAATGGCCAGACCGAATGAACCAATCAGACCTTGGAAACATATCTGAGATGCTTTGTTTCTGCCGATCAGGATGACTGGGTGTCCTTTTTGCCTTTGGCTGAGTTCGCCCTTAATAATCGGGCCAGCTCGGCTACCTTGGTTTCGCCATTTTTCTGCAATTCTGGGTTCCATCCTCGTTTCTCTTCAGGACAGGTTGAGTCTTCGGACTGTCCTGGTGTGGATACTGTGGTGGACAGGTTGCAGCAGATTTGGACTCATGTAGTGGACAATTTGACCTTGTCCCAGGAGAAGGCTCAACGTTTCGCTAATCGCAGACGCCGTGTGGGTCCCCGACTTCGTGTTGGGGATCTGGTTTGGTTATCTTCTCGTCATATTCCTATGAAGGTTTCCTCTCCTAAGTTTAAACCTCGTTTCATTGGTCCGTATAGGATTTCTGAGGTTCTTAATCCTGTGTCTTTTCGTCTGACCCTTCCAGATTCTTTTTCCATACATAACGTATTCCATAGGTCATTGTTGCGGAGATACGTGGCACCTATGGTTCCATCTGTTGATCCTCCTGCCCCGGTTTTGGTGGAGGGGGAATTGGAGTATATTGTGGAGAAGATTTTGGATTCTCGTGTTTCAAGACGGAAACTCCAGTATCTGGTTAAATGGAAGGGTTATGCTCAGGAAGATAATTCCTGGGTTTTTGCCTCTGATGTCCATGCTCCCGATCTTGTTCGTGCCTTTCATGTGGCTCATCCTGGTCGGCCTGGGGGCTCTGGTGAGGGTTCGGTGACCCCTCCTCAAGGGGGGGGTACTGTTGTGAATTCTGTGGCAGAGCTCCCTCCTGTGGTCACAAGTGGTACTTCGGCTGATTCTCTCTGTGAGCTTCTGTTGGTGGAGGGAAGTGGTACTGCGGCTTCTGAGTTTCCTCCCTCAGGTGATCTGGTGAGGTCGTTAGGTGCTTCTCTACTTAACTCCACCTAATGCTTTGATCCTGGCTTCCTGTCAAGGTTCCAGTGTTGGACTTGCTTTTCCCTGGATCATTCCTGTGGCCTGCTGCTCTGCATAGCTAAGTTCTTCTTTGCTATTTGTTTGCTATTTTTTCTGTCCAGCCTGTCTAATTTGTTGCTGGAAGCTCTGGGACGCAAAGGGTGTACCTCCGTGCTGTTAGTTCGGTACGGAGGGTCTTCTTGCCCCCTTTGCGTGGTTTTCTTTAGGGTTTTGTGTAGACCGCAAAGTTACCTTTTCTATCCTCGATCTGTTAAGAAAGTCGGGCCTCACTTTGCTGAATCTATTTCATCTCTACGTTTGTCTTTTCATCTTAACTCACAGTCATTATATGTGGGGGGCTGCCTTTTCCTTTGGGGTATTTCTCTGAGGCAAGGTAGGCTTATTTTCTATCTTCAGGCTAGTTAGTTTCTCAGGCTGTGCCGAGTTGCATAGGCAGAGTTAGGCGCAATCCACGGCTGCCTCTAGTGTTGTTTGGAGAGATTAGGGATTGCGGTCTGCAGAGTTCCCACGTCTCAGAGCTCGTTCTATGATTTTGGGTTATTGTCAGATCACTGTATGTGCTCTGACCGCTATGTCCATTGTAGTACTGAATTGCCTTTCATAACAGTAAACACTGCCTACCTTTTTTGGAGTAAAATATAAAATTACTAGCTTGTCTCTCCTTGCTCTATAACGTAAGGTCATGTCCTCTGAAGTGAATTATGCTACAAATCTGGGTTGGCTCTGGACCCATTAATAATTAAGAAATCGGAGCTGTTGGTAGCAGATTTGTCCTATGCGTTTGAGAGTCTTTGTAGCGACTGGTGGCATTGATAATTATTGCTCTCGCATGAGTGGGAGTAGTTATATCGCTTTCGCTGCAGCATGCCCATTAGCCAGTGCAAAGTAAGGCAGCCTCTCTGTCGACAAATTATCCTAGGTGTGGTGCAGTACCCTGACTGACCTGAGGATAAGGGGGCGCCAGAGAGCTGCAAGTTCGAAACTGGAACTGGGAAGTGGGATATAGATAAATCCCCTTCAGAAAGAACAAGGGGGCAACCAAAGAACCCTGGACCATGACAAATTGGTGTGAGTGGTGGGGATGATAAAGGTGTCCTCCCTGTGAACCATGACAAATGCCATTACACAGCTGAGTGACAGTTGTGATTGGAGGGAGAGAGCAGTTACACATTGTGTGTGAACAGTGTAACTCCTTAATGACCACCAAAATGCCTTTTAACTGCGGCAGTTAAGGGTACTTATGCATCAGTGCCATTTTTTTAATGATGCTAAGAAATAAGTGTATAGCGCCCTCCAGAGTCAGAATTTCTCTGGGATCTATGGGGGTAGCTAAGGAGAACCCGGAGAACATGATTCAAGTCGGTTTTTACTAACCCCAGTGTTGCGATCACAAAAAAAAGTCTGATTTCCCATTTAATTTCTCTCTCCTCTGATGTGATCCCACATAAGAGAAAGAAATGGGGACCCGGATACCTCCCATTACCTCCAGTGTCCCTGTATCCCCCCATGAAGTTCCCCAGCTGGCAGTTTCTTCTTCCGGGAAGAAAATGGAGGGTGCATGTGTAGTGCGACCGCTGAGATCTGCCAGACAGCACTCGGCAACAGTAGGAAATTTTTCCCATTGGTTCAACTTAATCACTCTGATTGACCCTATCACAGTGATCAAAATTTTTTTAAAAAAGGTAAATCAAACCCCCTTTATCACCCCCTTAGTTAGGTCAAAATAATAAAATAAAAAAAGATTTATTTCCATTTTTCCATTAGGGTTAGGGTTGGGCTAGAGTTAGTGTTGGGGCTAGGGTTGGGGATGGGGCTAGGGTTAGGGTTAGAGTTGGGCTAAAGTTAGAGTTGAGCTAAAGTTACGATTGGGATAGGGTTAAGGTTGAGGCTAAGATTAGGGTTGGGCTAGGGTTTGGGTTGGGCTAAAGTTAGGGTTGAACTAAAGTAAGTGTTGTGCTAAAGTTAGAGTTGGGCTAAAGTTATGGTTCGGCTAGGGTTAGGGTTGTGTTTAGGGTTATGGTTGTGGTTATGGTTGGGATTACGGTTAGGGTTGTGATTAGGGATAGGGTGTGTTAGGGTTAGGGTTGTGGTTAGGGTTGTGTTTTGGGTTGGGATTAGGGTTAGGGGTGTGTTGGGGTTGGGGTTAGGGTTGGAGTTAGAATTGGGAGTTCCACTGTTTAGGCACATCAGGGGTCTCCAAACACGTCATGGTGCTATCATTGATTCCAACCAATCTTGCATTCAAAAAGCCAAACGGTGCTCTCAACCCCTTCTGAGCCCTTTCTTATGCCCAAATAGTGGCTTTCCCCTACATACAGGGTATTGGCATATTCAGGAGAAATTGCACAACAAATTTTGTGGTCCATTTTCGTGTAATACCATTGTGAAAATAAAAAAAATTGGTTCTAAATTTTTTATGAAAAAAGTAAAAAAAAATTTTCCTTCCTCGTTACTTTAGCTCCCATAAAGCACCTAAAAGGTTAATAAACTTCTTGAATGTGATTTTGTGCACCTTGAGGGGTGCAGGTTTTAGACTGGTGTCACTTTTGGGTCTTTTAGTGTTATATTGACCCCCCAAACTCACTTCAAATGTGAGGTGTTTTTTAAAAAAATAATTTTGTAAATTATATTGGAAATATGAAAAATTGCTTGTCAACTTTTAACTCTTAAGTCCTAACAATAAAAAATGCTTCCAAAATTGTGCTGATGTAAAGTTGACATGTAGAAAATGTTATTTACTAACTACTTTGTGTGACACCTCTCTCTGATTTAAGGATCCAAAAATTAAAATTTAGCAATTTGCTAAATTTTCAAACTTTTTGCCAAATTTCTGTTTTTTTCGTAAATAAATGCAAGTTATATCGAAGAAATTTTACCACTACATGAAGTACAATATGTCACAAAACACAGTCTCAGAATCAGTGGGATACGTTGAAGCTTTCCAGAGCTTTAACTTCATAAAGTGACAGAGGTCAGAATTAAAAAAATTGGCTTGATCAAATAGTACCAAATTGGCTTTGTCACTAAGGGTTAACTAATCTGAGACTAATCAGTGAAAAAAACTCATTGGCTTTCCAATTGACTTTCATTGTGCTCGTTACTTGAAATGAGCATCCGACTATTAGGAATTGTTTGGTTCGAGTAATGCACAACAATACACACCATATCCGGTAGGATGATATATCCCTCAGCCCTTTGAGCCCCTTAAGACATAGATAGGGACATGAACAGGTTCCAGCGTCCCTCTGCAGCAATCACTGCTAATAACCATGACAACCCCTGGGACATACACTAGTGCATTCAGTAGGGCGCTACATTCTGACACACACACCCCCTCCCTGTGACATGCGCAGATACCCACATCAGCGCAAACAGCGCTGTGCCATATCCTAACACACAGCGGCACCAGGGAGTATCAGGGACATGCGCACAAGCGCACAACCAGCGCTATATGACGTCCCTATGCCCATCACCCGCCCCCTGCACGTAGCACACAGCGGCGCCATGGATACACATGGAACGCCGGGGCATGCGCACATACACTGTTCCAGGGCGCACTACGTCATTTCCGGCCATTTCAGTCCATAGAGCGGCAACACTACATAAGGGGCCCCACAGGACAGACAACATGCCTCACATCAGGACGCAGGAGCGCGGTTCACCGGCCATTACAGGTAAAACCATGCAGACCACTCACCACTTCTGGAAGCAGGTGCCATATATTATATCACACTGAGTATTTTATTTTGGTCCCCATAGGGTTATATGCCTTTATAAACAACAGCAAGACGCGGATGCGCCGCTGTTACTCCTCCCTAAGGTAATGATCTTCTTTCACTCTCCATGGGACACTTTCATATAAATAGCTGTATTTCACTAGACCAACCTATGATATTTCAGGCTTTCCCTGGAAACGATAAACCGAGAAGGCTGCATGCACCACCTTACCAATCACCTTAACAATCACCCGTAACATATACACCATTACGGCCGGATGAGGTAATTACCCTTTACCATTACCATGGAGCTCTGTATACTACATTTATTTTTATTTTACTACCACCATATATGTAACTTTCCAGGTTGTACCAAGAGGCGTACCAGCCCCCAAATTGAATATTAATTATCAGCAAGACACTGAAACGTCACTGTTTATCTTTAGTAAGGTAATTACTTTACCAAATCTCTTTGGGACACTATCACCCACTGCCTCTCACAGCTGTATGTGACTTTTCAGGTCATATTCGGAGACAGATCAAACTCTGGGCTACACGTAAATATTAAAGAAACCATACCTGGTAATTCACCTCTTTAGATACATGTATTTGACCCTGACCCAGGATATTCACCACCGGATATTAATGTAATTATCATTCTTCATAGCCCCTGGACATCACAGGGACAACATCATTTCTATCCTAAGAACTATTCACGTAGCCTGGACTAAGGTAATAACCCTACTTTATGAGATTGAAGTTCTCGTAGATACCATGTCACTTGACAGACTCCCTCTACAATATTAACTAGAGCCTAGCCTCATAGTATAAACGTTTTCCTTGTGGGGAGCACTAACTAAGGAATCAAACCATGTTGTATATATTGTACCATATATTTGTCTGTTGTGTTGTATTTATCCATTGTTTGTTATCTATGTTAAGATATGTATATACCGTTTTATATCCACAGTGCGACCACAAGAATAAGACCCGGGAAGGGTCGAAACGTCGAAATCATACTGAGTCGCATTCACCATTTCTGTAATAATTCTGTTTTGATCTGATATACCTGAATGACTGTTCTTTTGCACATAAATAAATTAGCAAATTTCAAAAAAATTGGATTTCTGTACAAGATATTCCACATAGGGAGTGCGGTGGATCCCAATATAATACTGGTTCAAGTAATGAGCATTCGAACATTTTAGTGCTTACTCATTCCTAACAAGAAGAGATTGGGCTACAAATGTTACGCTGGTAAAGAACAGGAAAGTAAAATAAAACTTTTTCATGTGCTGCAATGAGGCTATAAAATGATTATTAGCTTGCCTTTTAGAGGTATTGGACATTGTCTATATAAACTTGAAAATGTCCATCAACTGAGCTGCTAAAATCTGTTCATTAGTGGATAAATAAATACAAATAGTTTTATTAGTGGGTCCAGCTCTATGTTTAAGAAATTCTCTAGAAATGGATAATACACATATTTTGACTCCCATAAAAATTGCCAAAATTTTAGCTTATTTATGCGAACTAAGTTTAAAAATGGTACATTTGGGATCTTTTATATCATTATTGACTTTAAAGAAATCATAAGTTCAAATTATTTACAAGCAATGATAGCATCAGAAAAAAAGAGTATGGAAAACATGTGGAATCACTTGTTATATATAATCAATTGCATATCTGAACATTTTGCTGTTACTTAAGTCCAGTGTTTCAATATTTAGCGGAAATGAAATATAAGTCAACAAATGAGAAATTTTCTAATCCCATCTCATTGTAAATGAAAACAAATGGCTGGCCTTTAGTGCACTCATAGGAAATTGCACAAAAAAGACAATTTCAGAGCAATATTGCCTAAATACCTTCTTACTCATCAAGATTTTCATGTAACATTTTTAGGCAATTTCACTCTGAATTATAGTAGGTTAAAATCCAGAAGAATATAATCTACAACATATTATGTAGGCATACTGCAGTAATGAGATAATTTGCAACATGCGTGAATAACATAGAGTACATTATTTGCATTTTTTTTATCAAAAAAAGCATAAAAGCCTCCCCAGTTATACTAACAGAAATGTTGGTCTTTGGTTTTGCGAAAATCCTGTGTGCCCTTAAGTGATCCTTCTTAATAAAAGATTAAATGATGTTAAATCTATGGCAATGTGCTGTTTACTGCATGTGTTGTTACAATTAACCCTTTCCCATGTGGTGTAATGATAAATCACGTCAGGTGCTTGTGTATGGCATGAGTTAAACACAGAATAACACATCTAAATAATGAAAAGTAGTCTCTGTATTTGATATTATGATGTGTACCACAATTAATATTGACCAAAGGAAGCTAAATAGTTACCTTAAGAAATTAGAAATACAATTTTAGACAAAGATGCTAAAGGTAAAGGCTGTAGGACCATCTCCAAGCAGCTTGATGTTCCAGTTAGGGTTGAGTGAAACGGATCAGACAAATTCAAAAATCGCTGCCTTTCAGGAAAGTCGGGTTTAATGAAACCCGACCTGATCCTAGTGTGGGATCGGCCATGAGGTCGGCGATCTGCACACAAAAGTCGCGCTTTGTATGACGCTTTCAGCGCCATTTTTCAGCCAATGAAGGAGGACGCAGAGTGTGGGCAGCGTGATGACATAGGTCTCGGTCCCCACCATCTTAGAGAAGGGCATGACAGTGATTGGCTAGCTTTCTGCGGCATCACAGGGGCTATAAAGGGGCTTCTGCTGATCTTAGCATAGGGAGAGGTTGCTTTGCTGCAGCTTCATCAGAAGAAGGGATATAGTTAGTGAGGGAAGATTAACCCCCAAACTGCTTGTGCTGCAGCGATTTCCACTGTCCAACACTACCTTTTTTGTAGGGACAGTGGAGTTTATATTTTTGTGCATCAGCTCTGTAGCTTATTAGGCTGCCTTATAAGGCTCTCTGATAGCTGCATTGTTGTTTGCACGGCGCTGTGCAAACCAACTGCTTTTTTAAAAGCAGAAATCCTGTTGCTCCTTTCTGCACAGTTATCTTGTTTATTTGTCCACACTTTTGTGTGCAGCAGTCCTTTTTATTGCTGCCATACTTTTCCTGAGATCATTGTAGGGAGATTGAAATTGTACTACAGTCCTTGTATTTTTTCATATATCTTCCAGCCACTTTCTGCCACTTACATTGTGTTATTTTATACACTGGGCCTGAGTTTTGGTTCAGTCTCCCCCCAAAAAAGTGAGATTCAAATTCTCACAAAGTGGATATACTTCTGTCCTGTTAGTTTGTCGTAAATCAGCCCGCCCCTTTCTGCCACTTAGATTGCGTTGTTATATACACTGGGCCTAAATTGTGGTTCAGTCTCCCCCAAAAAAAGGAGATTTAAATTCTCATAAAGTGGATATACTTCTGTCCTGTTAGTTTGTCATATATCAGTCAGCCACTTTCTGCCACTTAGATTGCGTTGTTATATACACTGTGCCTAAGTTGTGGTTCAGTCTCCCAAAAAATGAGGGAGATTCAAATTCTCACAAAGTGGATATACTTCTGTCCTGTTAATTTGTCGTATATCAGCCAGCCACTTTTTGCAACTTAGATAGCGTTGTTATATACACTGGGCCTAAGTTGTGGTTCAGTCTCCCAAAAAAAAAAGGGAGATTCAAATTCTCAAAAAGTGGATATACTTCTGTCCTGTTAGTTTGTCGTAAATCAGCCCGCCCCTTTCTGCCACTTAGATTGCGTTGTTATATACACTGGGCCTAAATTGTGGTTCAGTCTCCCCCAAAAAAAGGAGATTTAAATTCTCACAAAGTGGATATACTTCTGTCCTGTTAGGTTGTCATATATCAGCCAGCCACTTTCTGCCACTTAGATTGCGTTGTTATATACACTGGGCCTAAGTTGTGGTTCAGTCTCCCCAAAAAAAGAGGGAGATGGCGGTGGTTTCGAGCTGGTACTGATGGTGGTGGTGGGCATCTGGTGGTAGTGGCAAAAGCACAATAGCAACTAAGGCTGGAGGTGTTGAGTCAGCGTCATCGTCTGGCTACACAAGCCTCAAAGGCTCCCTTATCTGGGAGTAGGAAAACGGCTTTTAAAGCCGGAGCAGCAGGAAAAAGTTTTGGCTTTCATTGCTGACTCAGCCTCTAGCTCTTTTGCCACCTCTTCAGAAAGTTCCAAATATAAAAGCAGCGAGTCGTCAGTGGATGCTCCCTGTCAGGAACAAGACGTTTCCTTGTGTCCTTCACCCAAACCAAAGTGAAGGATGCATCAGGCGACACCACAGGTTACTCCACGGAGCTCTTTACACATACCGTGCCTGGGTTAGAACGGGAAATTGTTAGCTGCACATTACAAGATGAATCGGACATGGAGTGCACTGATGCACAGCCACAGCTAGATTAAAATGCTGTTCCATTGACTCAGATCACTACATTGCCCTTGCAGTGTACTGAGCCAGAATCTGACCCTGATGAGACTATAGTGCCCCATCCCGAACGCTATAGCACCTTACACTGTGACACAGAGGAAGGTGCACATGACATTGAAGAGGAGGTGATAGATGACCCAGTTGTTGACCCAGATTGGCAGCCATTGGGGGAAGAGGGTGTCGCTGCCAGTAGCTTAAAAGTGGAGGAGGATGATCCGCAGCAGCCATCTACATCGCAACAGCTGTCATCTGGCAGGCCCGTTACAGGCTAAAAACGTTTGTCAAAAATAAAAACAGTTTTAGGACAGCGTGGTCATCCGGTGAAAGTAGCACATAGCATGCAATGCCTCAAAAGGTATTCCATAGTAGGAAGCGTGCAGTGTGGCAATTTTTTAACCAAGATCCGAATAATCAGTCAAAAGTTATCTGTAAGAAATGCTCAAAGACCTTTAGCAGAGGGAAGAATCTTCAAAATTTAAATACAACGTGTATGCTTAGACATTTAACCAGCATGCACTTGCAAACCTGGACCAACTACCAAACGTCCCGAACCATTGGTGTACCTGCTCAGAATGAAGGTAGTCAGCAACATTCCTGGAGCAGAACAATATTGTATCATACAATTATTAGGTTCTGTAGAAGGACGTAGATCTGGGGATTTATTATGATGGAATATAGGCTGAACTGGATGGACAAATGTCTTTTTTCGGCCTTTGCTAACTATGTTACTATGTTACTATGTTACTATGCTTCCCTCACTGTACGCCCACCGGTTAGGACACCACCAGCAGCAAATGTGGAGGTATCGTCGCAAGGCCAAAGCAGTCAGGGAATCACAAGGTTCTTGGTAGGAAACACTGTATATAGGCCAACATCGAGAATACCATCACCAACCCTCTCTGAATCCGCCATGTCCACAACCACCACCACCGCTAGTTCCACCATGTGCACCTTTCCAGTCCAGCTCACCCTACAAGAAACTCTCACTAGGAAAAGAAAGTACTCATCCTCTCATCCACGTACATAGGGTTTGAATGCCCACTTTGCTAGACTAATCTCGTTAGAGATGATGCCCTACCGGTTGGATGAAAGCGAAGCTTTCAAAGCCCTGATGGCCTACGCAGTACCATGCTATAACCTACCCAGTCGACACTTCTTTGTGAGAAAAGCCATCCCAGCCCTCCACCAGCATGTCAAAGACCACATTGTCCATGCACTGAGGCAATCAGTCAGTAGAAAGGTGCACCTCACACCAGATGCATGGACCAGTAGGCATTGCCAGGGACTTTACGTGTCCATAACGGCACACTGGGTTAATGTGGTGGATGCAGGGTCCACAGGGGACAGCCATAGTGGGACAGTTCTTCCTAGCCCACGGTCTAGGAAACAGTTGGCTGTAGGCGTTCGCCACCCCTCCTCCTCCTCCTCCAGAAGCGAAAGCTCATCCACAGAGCACAGTCGCATGACCACTCCATCCGCAGCTGCCAGTGTTGCACACGAGGTGTCCCATTATCGAACAGCTAGTGGTAAGCGTCAGCAGACTGTGTTAGAAAAGAAGTGTTTGGGCAACAACAGACACTCCGCGGAAGTACTGGCCGAGTACTTGAAGCAACAAACTCAGTCATGGCTGGGCAGTGTACATCATGAGGCAGGCAAGGTAGTCAGTGATAACGGAAGGAATTTTATGGCTGCCATAGCCCTTTCAGAACTTAAACACATACCTTGCCTGGCTCACACCTTGAGCCTGGTGGTGCAGTACTTCCTCAAAAATTATCTGGAGTTACCAACCCTGCTCCTGAAGGTGCGAAGACTTTGCTCGTACATCCACCGGTCACCCGTACACTCCAGCCGTATGCTGAACCATCAGCGATTGCTGAATCTTCCCCAGCACCGCCTAATAATCAATGTTGCAACAAGGTGGAACTCCACACTGCACATGGTTCAGAGGCTTTGCGAACAGAGGCATGTTGTAATTAATTTGTGGGAGGATACACATAAACGGGCAGGCAGTTGGATGGCAGACATGAAGTTGTCTGGTGTGCAGTGGTTGAAGCTCCAAGACCTCTGTCAAGTCCTTCAGTGTTTTGAGGAATGCACACAGCTGGTAAGTGCAGATGACGCCATCATAAGCATGAGCATCCCACTAATGCAACTGCTGATGCAAAGTTTGACGCACATTAAGGAGCTGGCGTCTGCAGCCGAGGAGGAGGGAAGCCTTGATGACAGTTAGCCATTGTCTGCTCAGGGAAATCTCCTGGATGAGGAGGCGGATGAAAAAGGAGGGGGAGGATGATGATGGGGATGAATATTTATGGGAGAAGGATGCTTTTCAGGGGGCAATAGAAACTGGTGGCATTGCAAGGTCAGGTACAGGGTTTTTGCGGGCCACAAGTGATGTTGATTTGCAAGAAAGTGTTCCTCAACCCAGCACAAGCAGTGAATTGACACCTGGAACATTGGCCCACATCGCTGAGTATGCCTTGCGTATCCTAAAAAGGGACCCCCGCATTATCAAACTGATGACCGATGACGATTACTGGTTGGCCTGCCTCCTGGATCCACGATATAAAGGAAAATTACAAAATATCATGCCACATGAGAACCTTGAGCAACTATTGGCTACCAAACAAGCAACTCTTGTAGACAGTTTGGTTCAGGCATTCCCAGCACACAGCGGCGGTGATGGTTCTCACATAAGCCGTAAGGGGGCAACATGGCAGAGGTGTTGGAGGTGCACAAATCCGAAGTGGTGTTAGACAGAGGGGTTTTATGACCAGGTTGTGGAGTGATTTCGCAATGACCGCTGACACGACAGGTAGTGCTGCATCGATTCAAAGTGACAGGAGATAGCATTTGTCCAGTATGGTTATGAACTACTTTTCCTCCCTTATCGATGTTCTCCCTCACAGGTCATTCCCCTTTGATTACTGGGCATCTAAAATAGACACCTGGCCTGAATTGGTAGAATATGCACTACAGGAGCTCGCTTGTCCTGCTTCTAGTGTGTTATCAGAAAGAGTCTTCAGTGCTGCTGGTTCAATACTGACCGAAAAAAAGACACGTCTGGCTACCCAGATTGTTCATCATCTAACTTTCATTAAAATGAACCAATCGTTTGTACTTGTTTATATCTGCCCTGTTCACATGTAAAGCGCCATGGAATAAATGGCGCTATAAAAATTAAATAAAATAATAATCATGGATTTCAAATTATTTTACCCCACCTTCTCCTGCTGACACGTAGCTTGCCTGAAAAATGTCTTGCTTTTGGCCTCCTCTTACTGACTTCTCCAATTCCACCATTAGCAGCTGCTGAATGTCCACCAAAGGCCATTTTTATACCTCCCTAAATGGGCTGACTCCCCCCACAGGGCCGTGGTCACCCCCAGGCGCAAGCTGGTATGATACGGTGGTCTAGGAGAAACATGGAACGAGCTCTGAAGGAAGTGGTAACTGTACTGACCGCAGTCCCTAAGCTCAACACAACACTAGAAATAGCCGTGGAATGCTCCTGACTCTCCCTAGGCATCTCGTCACAGCCTAAGAGCTAACTACCCCTAAAGAAAGAAGCAGGAAAGCTATCTTGCCTCAGAGAAAATCCCCAAAGGATAGATTAGCCCCCCACAAATAATGACTGTGAGTGGAGAGGGAAAAGACATACACAGAATGAAACCAGGATGAGCACAGGAGGCCAGTCTAGCTAAATAGATAGGACAGGATGGAATACTGTGCGGTCAGTATAAAACACTATAAGGGTATGTTCACACGTTCAGGATTTCCATCCTTTTTTTTTCAGGACAGTTTTTTTAAAAAACTGCAGCTCTTGGCAGAAAACGCAGGTCCTTTTTTTGGTCCTTTTTTTGTCCTTTTTTGATGCGTTTTTTGATGCGTTTTTTGATGCGTTTTTTTATCCTTTTTTTATGCAGTTTTCTATGCAGAGACTGTGTGTTTCCTAGGAAGCTTTTTAGGGCTAAAATGGCTGAAAATACCCTAACCCTACCCCTAACCCTAACCCTACCCCTAACCCTACCCCTAACCCTAACCCTACCCCTAACCCTAACCCTACCCCTAACCCTAACCCTACCCCTACCCCTAACCCTAACCCTAACCCTACCCCTAACCCTACCCCTAACCCTACCCCTACCCCTATTCTAACCTTAGTGAAAAAAAAAAAAAAAATTCTTAATTTTTTTTATTGTCCCTACCAATGGGGGTGACAAAGTGGGGGGGGTGTCATTTACTATTTTTTTACTTTGATCACTGAGATAGGTTATATCTCAGTGATTAAAATGCACTTTGGAGCGAATCTGCCAGCCGGCAGATTCGGCGGGCGCACTGCGCATGCGCCCGCCATTTTGCAAGATGGCGGCGCCCAGGGAGAAGACGGCCGGACGGACACCGGGACGCCGGGTAAGTATAAGGGGGGGAGATTAGGGCACGGGGGGGGCATCGGAGCACTGGGGGGGGCATTGGAGCACGGGGGAGGGCATCGGAGCACGGGGGGGCGGGATCGGAGCACGGGGGGGCAGCCACACTCCGCCCACGCACTTCCGCCCGCTCCCCCGCACTTCCTGCTGCAGCGGTTCTGCACATCAAATCGCAGTAAAACCCGCAGATATATTTTTGATCTGCGGGTTTTACTGCGATTTTGACCTCACAATGGAGGTCTATGGGTGCAGAACCGCTGCGGTTCAGGAAAAAGAAGTGACATGCTCCTTCTTTTTTGCTGCAGCTATTCTGCGCGGCTTTTTAAACGAATTTACGGACCATGTGCACAGCAGTGACTGTTTTCCATAGGGTTACATTGTTATGTACCCTGCATGGAAAACTGCTGCGGAACCGCAGCGGCAAAACCGCTGCGGTTCCGCAGTAAAAAACGCACTGTGTGAACATGGCCTAAAAATCCACGCAGAGTTTACAAAAAATCTCCACACCTGACTAAAGGTGTGGAGGGCAAATCTGCCTCCCAGAGCTTCCAGCAAGACAGAATTAATTCACACTGATAAGCTGGACAAACATAGAAAGCACAGAATGGAAAGTCCACAATCTATGGACAGAAAAGAGCAAGCAAAAACTTAGCTTTGCTGAACTGGTCAGGATAACAGGGAACTCAAAGAGATGTGAATCCAACCAGGAACCATTTACAAGTGGCACTGGCTGAAGAAAGAGCCAGGCCTAAATAGCCGAGCAGAAGAGAAGATAAGTGGAAGCAGCTGATGACAGCTAACTCCAAGGAGCAGCCATACCACTAGAAACCACAAGAGGGAGCCCAAGAGCAGAACTCACAAAAGTGCCACTTACAACCACCGGAGGGAGCCCAAGAGCGGAATTCACAACAGTACCCCCCCTTGAGGAGGGGTCACTGAACCCTCACCAGAGCCCCTAGGCCGATCAGGACGAGCCAAGTGAAAAGCACGAACCAAATCGGTGGCATGGACATCAGAGGCAACAACCCAGGAATTATCCTCCTGGCCATAACCCTTCCACTTGACAAGATACTGAAGCCTCCGCCTCGAAAAACGAGAATCCAAAATCTTCTCAACCTCATATTCCAACTCTCCCTCAACCAACACCGGGGCAGGAGGGTCAACCGAGGGAACAACGGGCACCACATATCTCCGCAACAAAGGTCTATGGAAAACATTATGAATGGCAAAAGAGGCTGGAAGAGCCAAACGAAAAGACACCGGATTAATAATTTCAGAAATTTTATAAGGACCAATAAACCGAGGCTTAAACTTAGGAGAAGAAACCTTCATAGGAACATGACGAGAAGACAACCAAACCAAATCCCCCACACGAAGCCGGGGACCAACACACCGACGGCGGTTAGCAAAATGTTGAGCCCTTTCCTGAGACAACGTCAAATTGTCCACCACATGAGTCCAAATCTGCTGCAGCCTGTCCACCACAGAATCAACACCAGGACAATCAGAAGGCTCAACCTGCCCAGAAGAAAAACGAGGATGAAAACCAAAATTACAAAAGAAAGGTGAAACCAAAGTAGCCGAACTAGCCCGATTATTAAGGGCAAACTCGGCCAACGGCAAGAAAGACACCCAATCATCCTGATCAGCAGACACAAAGCATCTCAAATAGGTCTCCAAGGTCTGATTAGTTTGCTCAGTTTGGCCATTAGTCTGAGGATGAAACGCCGAAGAAAAAGACAAATCAATGCCCATCCTAGCACAAAAGGCCCGCCTAAATCTAGAGACAAACTGAGAACCTCTGTCAGACACAATATTCTCCGGAATGCCATGCAAATGAACCACATGCTGAAAAAATAATGGAACCAGATCTGAGGAGGAAGGCAACTTAGGCAAAGGTACCAGATGGACCATTTTAGAGAACCGGTCACAAACAACCCAGATAACAGACATCTTCTGGGAAACAGGAAGATCCGAAATAAAATCCATGGAAATATGCGTCCAGGGCCTCTCAGGGACCGGCAAAGGCAAAAGCAACCCACTAGCGTGGGAACAACAATGCTTGGCCCGGGCGCAATTCCCACAGGACTGCACAAAAGCACGCACATCGCGCGACAAGGAAGGCCACCAAAAGGGCCTAGCAACCAAATCTCTGGTACCAAAAATCCCAGGATGACCAGCCAACACTAAACAATGAACCTCAGAAATTACCTTACTTGTCCATCTATCAGGAACAAACAGCTTCCCAACTGGGCAGCGGTCAGGCCTATCAGCCTGAAATTCCTGAAGCACCCGCCGCAAATCACGGGAGATAGCAGAAAGAATCACCCCCTCCTTAAGAATGCCAACCGGCTCAAGGACTCCAGGAGAATCAGGTGAAAAACTCCTAGAGAGGGCATCAGCCTTAACATTCTTAGATCCCGGAAGATACGAGACCACAAAATCAAAATGGGAGAAAAACAGGGACCATCGAGCCTGTCTAGGATTCAGCCGCTTGGCCGACTCAAAGTAAATCAGATTCTTATGATCGGTCAGGACCACAACACGGTGTTTAGCTCCCTCAAGCCAATGTCGCCACTCCTCAAACGCCTACTTCATAGCCAACAACTCCCGATTGCCGACATCATAATTGCGTTCTGCAGGCGAAAACTTTCTGGAAAAAAAAGCACACGGTTTCATCAAAGAGCCATCAGACTCCCTCTGAGACAAAACGGCCCCTGTCCCAATCTCAGAAGCGTCGACCTCAACCTGAAAAGGAAGAGAAACATCCGGCTGACGCAACACAGGGGCAGAAGTAAATCGGCGCTTAAGCTCCTGAAAGGCCTCAACAGCCTCAGAGGACCAATTCGTCACATCAGCACCTTTCTTCGTCAAATCAGTAAGGGGCTTAACCACACTGGAAAAGTTGGCAATGAAACGGCGATAGAAATTAGCAAAGCCCAAACATTTTTGAAGACCCTTCACAGATGTGGGTTGGATTCAGTGATGAATAGCTTGGACCTTAACAGGACCCATTTCTATAGACGAGGGAGAAAAAATGAAGTCCAAAAAAGAGACCTTCTGAACTCCGAATAGGCACTTAGACCCCTTCACAAATAAAGCATTATCACGAAGGATCTGGAACACCATCCTGACCTGCTTCACATGAGACTCCCAATCATCGGAAAAAAATCTAAATATCATCCAAATATACAACCATGAATTTATCAAGATAATTGCGGAAAATATCATGCATGAAAGACTGGAACACAGATGGAGCATTAGAGAGCCCAAATGGCATCACAAGTTTTCCATTCGTCACCCTGTTCAATACGAACAAGATTATATGCCCCTCAGAGGTCAATCTTAGTAAACCAACTAGCCCCCTTAATCTGAGCAAACAAATCAGTAAGCAAAGGCAAGGGGTATTGGAATTTGACCGTGATCTTATTAAGAAGACGATAATCAATACAGGGTCTCAAGGAGCCATCCTTCTTAGCAACAAAAAAGAAACCTGCTCCCAATGGTGACGAAGTGGGCCGAATATGCCCCTTCTCCAAAGACTCCTTAACATAACTCCGCATGGCGGCATGCTCTGGCACAGGCAGATTGAAAAGTCGGCCCTTAGGGAACTTGCAACCAGGAATCAAGTTAATAGCACAATCACAGTCCCTGTGTGGAGGAAGGGAACTGGACTTGGGCTCATCAAATACATCCTGGAAATCCAACAAAAACTCAGGGACCTCAGAAGAGGGGGAAGAGGAAATTGACATCAAAGGAACGTCACTATGTACTCCTCGACAACCCCAACTAGTCACCGACATAGTTTTCCTATCAAGCACCGGATTATGTTCCTGTAACCATGGAAATCCCAGTACAACAACATCATGCAGGTTATGCAACACCAGAAAACGGCAATCTTCCTGATGTGCAGGAGCCATGTACATAGTCATCTGTGTCCAGTACTGAGGTTTATCCTTGGCCAAGGGTGTGGCATCATTACCCCTCAAAGGAATAGGGCTCTGCAAAGGCTGCAAGGAAAAACCACAGCGCCTGGCGAATTCTAAGTCCATTAAGTTCAGGGCAGCGCCTGAATCCACAAATGCCATGACAGAAAAGGACGACAATGAGTAAATCAGGGTCACAGATAATAGAAATTTAGGCTGTATAGTACTAATGGTAACAGACCTAGCGACTCTCTTAGTGCGCTTAGGGCAATCAGAGATAACATGATCCGAATCACCACAGTAAAAACACAGCCTATTCTGACGTCTGAATTCCTGCCGTTCTATTCTAGTCAAAATCCTATCACATTGCATAGGTTCAGGACTTTGCTCAGAGGATACTGCCATATGGTGCACAGCTTTGCGCTCGCGCAGACGCCGATCAATCTTAATGGCTAGAGACATAGATTCGCTCAAACCGGCAGGCGTAGGAATTCTAGGCTCTAAAGCCGGAGTCTGGACAACATAGTCCTGGATACTCTGTACTCTTGCAGCAAGTTGATCCACACGAGAAAACAAACCTTGAACATCCATGCCAAAGCATATATCCTGAACCACCCAGATATCAAGAGGAAAAAAAAGACAAACCAGAGCACAGAAAAAAAATGGTTCAGAACTTTCTTTTCCTTCTTTTGAGATGCATTTAATTCATTTTTGGCCACTTGTACTGTTATGATACGGTGGTCTAGGAGAAACATGGAACGAGCTCTGAAGGAAGTGGTAACTGTACTGACCGCAGTCCCTAAGCTCAACACAACACTAGAAATAGCCGTGGAATGCTCCTAACTCTCCCTAGGCATCTCGTCACAGCCTAAGAGCTAACTACCCCTAAAGAAAGAAGCAGGAAAGCTATCTTGCCTCAGAGAAAATCCCCAAAGGATAGATTAGTCCCCCACAAATAATGACTGTGAGTGGAGAGGGAAAAGACATACACAGAATGAAACCAGGATGAGCACAGGAGGCCAGTCTAGCTAAATAGATAGGACAGGATGGAATACTGTGCGGTCAGTATAAAACACTACAAAAATCCACGCAGAGTTTACAAAAAATCTCCACACCTGACTAAAGGTGTGGAGGGCAAATCTGCCTCCCAGAGCTTCCAGCAAGACAGAATTAATTCACACTGATAAGCTGGACAAACATAGAAAGCACAGAATGGAAAGTCCACAATCTATGGACAGAAAAGAGCAAGCAAAATCTTAGCTTTGCTGAACTGGTCACGATAACAGGGAACTCAAAGAGATGTGACCCCAACCAGGAACCATTTACAAGTGGCACTGGCTGAAGAAAGAGCCAGGCCTAAATAGCCGAGCAGAAGAGAAGATAAGTGGAAGCAGCTGATGACAGCTAACTCCAAGGAGCAGCCATACCACTAGAAACCACAAGAGGGAGCCCAAGAGCAGAACTCACAAAAGTGCCACTTACAACCACCGGAGGGAGCCCAGGAGCGGAATTCACAACAGCAAGCACCCATGCGAGTGCCATTTGCCAGGACAGGTGGGTGCGCCCACTCTTGGGCGACGGCACTGGCACAGGGTCCCTCATAGTACAATGAAGTGTCTCTGATGGTGGTGGTGCACAACCAACGTCAGACACACCGTCGTAATATGAGGGCCCCTGTGCCAGTACCACCGCCCACGAGAGAGTGTTCCCCCCCAGCTCGAACAATGTTCTACCACTTGCAATACTTACCTCTCCCTGCTCCTCCACTGTGTAGTCTGTGCTGTTAAATCCTTCAATGGCACTGCCAATACAAATTTGTTGAAATGATAGATGATAGTTAAAATATACAGGGGCCCTGGCCTCCATTTAGACCAGTTAATACTTTGGGCCTACTACCACTGTCTGCTAATCAGCAGAGGAGCCCACCCCAGTACCTATCTATGCCGCCTGTTTAGTCCTGTTACCAATTTTGAACTGCATTTAGCCTACTTTATTATTTGGGCCTATATCTGTGTTTTCTCCTCATCCTGCCCATTGCCCAGCCACTGCTAGATGAGCCTGCTGGTACATTGACCCAGACCACTACATTCCCATTGCACTCTACACAGCCTGAATCTGACCCTGCTGAAAGTCAGGTTCCCCTTCCTGCATACTATACCACCTTACACGGGGACAAAGAGAAAGGTGCAGATGAAAGTGCAGGTTCCTTCATCAGGTGGGGGGCATACTCGTTGGCGATGTCACTGGCACAGGGCCCCTCATAGTACGCAAAAGTGTCTCTTGCAGTGGGAGGCACTACCCACCATCAAACACACTGCCGTACTATGAGGGGCCCTGTGCCAAGTGACAACGAGTGGGCCCCCCTGCTTGCTCAGGATCACAGAACTTGCAAAGTTGAAATACTTACCTCTCCCTGTTCCACTGCTGTGACGTAGTCCGCGTTTCCTGGGCCCACGAAAATCTTGAGCCAGCCCTACCCCCCACAACATTAGTCAAATGACCCCCTGTTTTTAATGCCTAACTATTATTATAAAGTAAATTAAGATTGACAAGCTTAAGAAATAAGAATTGATGTTTTTGGCATTAAAATGGGCACTGCAGGTGTTTTCCTGTCCTCCACTCACTGCCGACTTTGATTCCCCATTGACTTGCATTGGGTTTCGTGTTTCAGTCGGTCCTCGACTTTTCGAAATAATCGGCCGATTTCACCCTACCCGACTTTTGACAAAGTCGGGTTTCGCGAAACCCGACTCGATCCTAAAAAAGTAAAAGTCACTCAACTCTTCTTAAGAGATTAGAAATAAAATTTTAGACAAATATGCTAAAGGTAAGGGCTGTAGGACCATCTCCAAGCAGCTTGATGTTCCAGTTACTACAGTTGCATGTATTATTCAGAAGTCTATGGAAGTCTATGGGATTGTACCCAACCTCATTGGATGTGGTTGCAAGAGGAAAACTGATGGAAAATTAAAAAGATGGATAATACAAATGTTAACCAATGAGCTACATCAACTTCCAAAGAGATTAGAGGTAAAGTCCAAGGTCAAGATCAAGATACATCAATGAAGATTGCACCTTCCATCGCTATCTTGACCAAAGTGGACTTCAAAGAAAACAACTAAGGAGGAAATCACTGTTGCAAGAAAATTATAAAAAAAACGAGACCGGAATTTACCAAAATGCATATCAACAAGCAACAAGTCTTTTGGAAACACGGAGGAGGCTTGGTTAATTTTTGGGCTGGTGTTCTGCATTTGTCACAGTGTGTTTTGAATCTGTGCAGGGAATAATGAGATCTGAAAACTATCAATGCATTTTGGAGAGCAATGCACTGCCCAGTGTCAGAAACCTTGGTATGAATCACAGGTCATGAGTCTTGCAAGAGGATATTCACCTAAATCTCAGCTAAAAATTGAAGAATGGCTAAAAGCAAAGCATTGGTATATTCTGAAGTGGCCTTCTATGAGCCCAGATTGAAATCCTATTGAACATCTGTGTAAAGAGCTGAAACATGCCGTCTTCACACCTTAACCCCTTCATGACCAGGGGATTTTTCGTTTTTCCGTGTTCGTTTTTCGCTCCCCTCCTTCCCAGAGCCATAACTTTTTTATTTTTCCGTCAATTTGGCCATGTGAGGGCTTATTTTTTGCGGGACGAGTTGTACTTTTGAGCGACATCATTGGTTTTAGCATGTCGTGTACTAGAAAACGGGAAAAAAATTCCAAGTGCGGTGAAATTGCAAAAAAAGTGCAATCCCACATTGGTTTTTTGTTTGGCTTTTTTGCTAGGTTCACTAACTGCTAAAACTGACCTGCCATTATGATTCTCCAGGTCAGTATGAGTTCATAGACACCTAACATGACTAGGTTATTTTTTATCTAAGTGATGAAAAAAAATTCCAAACTTTGCAAAAAAAAAAAAATTGCGCCATTTTCCGATACTCGTAGCGTCTCCATTTTTCGTGCTCTGGGGTCGGTTGAGGGCTTATTTTTTGCGTGCCGAGATGACGTTTTTAATGATAGCATTTCGGTGCAGATACGTTCTTTTGATCGCCCGTTATTGCATTTTAATGCAATGTCGCGGCGACCAAAAAAACGTAATTCTGGCATTTCGAATTTTTTTCCTGCTACGCTGTTTAGCGATCAGGTTAATACTTTTTTTTAAATTAATAAATCGGGCGATTCTGAGCGTGGCGATACCAAATATGCGTAGATTTGATATTTTTTTATTGATTTATTTTGATTGGGGCGAAAGGGGGGTGATTTAAACTTTTATGTTTTTTTTATTTTTTTCACATTTTTTTAAACTTTTTTTTTAAACTTTTGCCATGCTTCAATAGCCTCCATGGGAGGCTAGAAGCAGGCACAACCCGATCGGCTCTGCTACATAGCAGCGATCTGCTGATCGCTCCTATGTAGCAGAAATGGAGGTGTGCTGTGAGCGCCGACCACAGGGTGGCGCTCACAGCCACCGGTCATCAGTAACCATAGAGGTCTCAAGGACCTCTCTGGTTACAATATACAAGCATCGCCGACCCCCGATCATGTGACGGGGGCGGCGATGACGTCATTTCCGGCCGCCCGGCCGGAAGCGGTAGTTAAATTCCGCTGTCTGCGTTTGACAGCGGCATTTAACTAGTTAATAGGTGCGGGCAGATCGCGATTCTGCCCGCGCCTATTACGGGCACATGTCAGCTGTTCAAAACAGCTGACATGTCCCGGCTTTGATGCGGGCTCACCGCGGAGCCCTGCATCAAAGCAGGGGAGCCGGCATCGGACGGTATAGTACGTCCGATACCGGTAAGGGGTTAAAGTGGGCCAAAATACCTGTGGACAGGTGCAGAAGTCTCATTGATAGTTAGAAAAATCATTTAAATTGCAGTGAATGCCTCAAATTGTTGTGAAATAAATATTAAGTTAGTCACCTTCATTTTTGGCCAGGTTATTTTTATTAATTTATTGTCTTTTTCTCTTGAATCACAAGTCAGAAGCAATAACTGATTTTCATTATATGATATTCATTAAATTTAAACTGAAAATAACTTGCATCAGTTTCAAGTTGTTTCAGTGACAATTGAGGGTTTTTCTTACTTTAACCCCTTCATGACCCAGCCTATTTTGACCTTAAAGACCTTGCCGTTTTTTGCAATTCTGACCAGTGTCCCTTTATGAGGTAATAACTCAGGAACGCTTCAACGGATCCTAGCGGTTCTGAGATTGTTTTTTCGTGACATATTGGGCTTCATGTTAGTGGTAAATTTCGGTCAATAAATTCTGCGTTTATTTGTGATAAAAACGGAAATTTGGCAAAAATTTTGAAAATTTCGCAATTTTCACATTTTGAATTTTTATTCTGTTAAACCAGAGAGATATGTGACACAAAATAGTTAATAAATAACATTTCCCACATGTTTACTTTACATCAGCACAATTTTGGAAACAAAATTTTTTTTTGTTAGGAAGTTATAAGGGTTAAAATTTGACCAGCGATTTGTCATTTTTACAACGAAATTTACAAAACCATTTTTTTAAGGACCACCTCACATTTGAAGTCAGTTTGAGGGGTCTATATGGCTGAAAATACCCAAAAGTGACACCATTCTAAAAACTGCACCCCTCAAGGTACTCAAAACCACATTCAAGAAGTTTATTAACCCTTCAGGTGCTTCACAGCAGCAGAAGCAACATGGAAGGAAAAAATGAACATTTAACTTTTTAGTCACAAAAATTATCTTTTAGCAACAATTTTTTTATTTTCCCAATGGTAAAAGGAGAAACTGAACCACGAAAGTTGTTGTGCAATTTGTCCTGAGTACGCTGATACCTCATATGTGGGGGTAAACCACTGTTTGGGCGCACGGCAGGGCTTGGAAGGGAAGGAGCGCCATTTGACTTTTTGAATCACAAATTGGCTCCACTCTTTAGCGGACACCATGTCACGTTTGGAGAGCCCCCGTGTGCCTAAAAATTGGAGCTCCCCCACAAGTGACCCCATTTTGGAAACGAGACGCCCCAAGGAACTTATCTAGTTGCATAGTGAGCACTTTGAACCCCCAGGTGCTTCACAAATTGATCCGTAAAAATGAAAAAGTACTTTTTTTTCACAAAAAAATTCTTTTAGCCTCAATTTTTTCATTTTCACATGGGAAACAGGATAAAATGGATCCTAAAATTTGTTGGGCAATTTCTCCTGAGTACAACAATACCTCACATGGGGGGGTAAACCACTGTTTGGGCACATGGTAAGGCTCGGAAGGGAAGGAGCGCCATTTGACTTTTTGAATGAAAAATTATTTCCATCGTTAGCGGACACCATGTCGCGTTTGGAGAGCTCCTGTGTGCCTAAACATTGGCGCTCCCCCACAAGTGACCCCATTTTGGAAACTAGACCCCCCAAGGAACTTATTTAGATGCCTAGTGAGCACTTTAAACCCTCAGGTGCTTCACAAATTGATCTGTAAAAATGAAAAAGTACTTTTTTTCACAAAAAAATTCTTTTCGCCTCAATTTTTTCATTTTCACATGGGCAGTAGGATAAAATGGATCATAAAATTTGTTGGGCAATTTCTCCCGAGTACGCCGATACCTCATATGTGGGGGTAAACCACTGTTTGGGCACACGGCAGGGCTCGGAAGGGAAGGCGCGCCATTTGACTTTTTGAATGGAAAATTAGCTCCAATTGTTAGCGGACACCATGTCGCGTTTGGAGAGCCCCTGTGTGCCTATGCATTGGAGCTCCCCCACAAGTGACCCCATTTTGGAAACTAGACCCCCCAAGGAACTTATCTAGATGCATATTGAGCACTTTAAACCCCCAGGTGCTTCACAGAAGTTTATAACGCAGAGCCATGAAAATAAAAAATAATTTTTCTTTCCTCAAAAATGATTTTTTAGCCTGGAATTTCCTATTTTGCCAAGGATAATAGGAGAAATTGGACCCCAAATATTGTTGTCCAGTTTGTCCTGAGTACGCTGATACCCCACATGTGGGGGTAAACCACTGTTTGGGCGCACGGCAGGGCTCGGAAGGGATGGCACGCCATTTGGCTTTTTAAATGGAAAATTAGCTCCAATCATTAGTGGACACCATGTCACGTTTGGAGAGCCCCTGTGTGCCTAAACATTGGAGATCCCCCAGAAATGACCCCATTTTGGAAACTAGACCCCCAAAGGAACTAATCTAGATGTGTGGTGAGGACTTTGAACCCCCAAGTGCTTCACAGAAGTTTATAACGCAGAGCCATGAAAAAAAAAAAAAATTATTTTCTCAAAAATGATATTTTAGCCTGCAATTTTTTATTTTACAAAGGGTAACAGGAGAAATTTGACCCCAAAAGTTGTTGTCCAGTTTCTCCTGAGTACACTGATACCCCATATGTGGGGGTAAACCACTGTTTGGGCACATGCCGGGGCTCGGAAGTGAAGTAGTGACATTTTGAAATGCAGACTTTGATGGAATGCTCTGTGGGCGTCACGTTGCGTTTGCAGAGCCCCTGATGTGGCTTAACAGTAGAAACCCCCCACAAGTGACCCCATTTTGGAAACTAGACCCCGAAAGGAACTTATCTAGATGTGTGGTGAGCACTTTGAACCCCCAAGTGCTTCATAGAAGTTTATAATGCAGAGCCGTGAAAATAATAAATACGTTTTCTTTCCTCAAAAATAATTATTTAGCCCAGAATTTTTTATTTTCCCAAGGGTTACAGGAGAAATTGGACCTCAAAAGTTGTTGTCCAGTTTCTCCTGAGTACGCTGATACCCCATGTGTGGGGGTAAACCACTGTTTGGGCACACGTCGGGGCTCAGAAGGGAAGTAGTGACTTTTGAAATGCAGACTTTGATGGAATGGTCTGCGGGCGTCACATTGCGTTTGCAGAGCCCCTGGTGTGCCTAAACAGTAGAAACCCCCCACAAGTGACCCCATTTTAGAAACTAGACCCCCCAAGGAACTTATCTAGATATGTGGTGAGCACTTTGAACCCCCAAGTGCTTCACAGACGTTTACAACGCAGAGCCGTGAAAATAAAAAATCATTTTTCTTTCCTCAAAAATGATGTTTTAGCAAGCATTTCTTTATTTTCACAAGGGTAACAGGAGAAATTGGACCCCAGTAATTGTTGCGCAGTTTGTCCTGAGTATGCTGGTACCCCATATGTGGGGGTAAACCACTGTTTGGGTGCACGTCGGGGCTCGGAAGTGAGGGAGCACCATTTGACTTTTTGAATACAAGATTGGCTGGAATCAATGGTGGCGCCATGTTGCGTTTGGAGACCCCCTGATGTGCCTAAACAGTGGAAACCCCTCAATTCTAACTCCAACACACCCCTAACCCTTATCCCAACTGTAGCCGTAACCCTAATCACAACCCTAACCCCAACACACCCGTAACCCCAACACACCCCTAACCCTAACCACAACCCTAATTCCAACCCAACCCTAACCCTAAGGCTATGTGCCAACGTTGCGGATTCGTATGAGATTTTTCAGCACCATTTTTGAAAAATCCGCGGGTAAAAGGCACTGCGTTTTACCTGCGGATTTACCGCGGATTTCCAGTGTTTTTTGTCCGGATTTCACCTGCGGATTCCTATTGAGGAACAGGTGTAAAACGCTGCGGAATCCGCACAAAGAATTGACATGCTGCGGAAAATACAACGCAGCGTTCCCGCGCGGTATTTTCCGCACCATGGGCACAGCGGATTTGGCTTTCCATATGTTTACATGGTACTGTAAACCTGATGGAACACTGCTGCGGATCCGCAGCCAAATCCGCACCGTGTGCACATAGCCTAATTCTGAAGGTATGTGCACACGCTGCGGAAAACGCTGCGGATCCACAGCAGTTTCCCATGAGTTTACAGTTCAATGCAAACCTATGGGAAACAAAAATCGCTGTACACATGCTGCGGAAAAACTGCACGGAAACGCAGCGGTTTACATTCCGCAGCATGTCACTTCTTTCTGCGGATTCCGCAGCGGTTTTACAACTGCTCAAATAGAAAATCGCTGTTGTAAAACCGCATTGAAATGCGCAGAAAAAACATGGTAAATCCGCCATAAATCCGCAGCGGTTTAGCACTGCGGATTTATCAAATCCGCAGCGGAAAAATCCGCAGAGGAACAGAATACGTGTGCACATACCGAAACCCTAACCCTACCCCTAACCCTACCCCTACCCCTACCCCTACCCCTAACCCTACCCCTAACCCTACCCCTAACCCTACCCCTAACCCTACCCCTACCCCTAACCCTAACCCTACCCCTAACCCTACCCCTAACCCTAACCCTAACCCTAGTTCTTACCCCGACCTTAGTGGAAAAAAAATATATATATTTTTTTTATTGTCCCTACCTATGGGGGTGACAAAGGGGGGGGGGGTCATTTACTTTTTTATTTTTATTTTGATCACTGAGATAGGTTATATCTCAGTGATCAAAATTCACTCTGGAACGAATCTGCCGGCGAACGAAGATGGCGGCGCCCAGGAAAGAAGACGGACGGTCCCCAGGAGGCCAGGTAAGTATAAGGGGGGGAGATCAGGGCACGGGGGGGGCGTCGGAGCACGGGGGTGGGTGGACCGGAACACGGGGGGGGTGGATTGGAGCACGGAGTGGGGGATCGCTGTGCGGGCGGGTGGATCGGAGCACGGGGGGGAGGAATCGCTGTGCGGGGGGGACCGCTGTGCGGGGGGGGGATCGGAGTGCGGGGGGGTTTGATTGGAGCACGGGGGGAGCGGGCAGGAGGACGGGGGAGCGGAGCACAGGACCGATGGGAGCGGACCACAGATCGGGGGGCTGGGGGGGCGATCGGAGGAGTGGAGTGGGTGCACATTAGTGTGTCCAGCCATGGCCGATGATATTGCAGGATCGGCCATGGCTGGATTGTAATATTTCACCATTTTTTTAGGTGAAATATTACAAATCGCTCTGATTGGCAGTTTCACTTTCAACAGCCAATCAGAGCGATCGTAGCCACGAGGGGGTGAAGCCACCCCCCCTGGGCTAAACTACCACTCCCCCTGTCCCTGCAGATCGGGTGAAATGGGAGTTAACCCTTTCACCCGATCTGCAGGGACGCGATCTTTCCATGACGCATATGCTGCGTCATGGGTCGGAATGGCACCGACTTTCATGACGCAGCGTATGCATCAAAGGTCGGGAAGGGGTTAATAGAAGGGTACCATTGATATTGGAAATGTGTGTATATGAAGCTATATTCCCCTAAAAGCTTGAGTTTTACTGAGGTTCAGTAGAATCTTGTGCACCATTTTTGCAGTCTTACTATGGTTCCATACAAAAAACCAGCACAATTTCAGTCATGTCCATAATCTCTAACAAGACTGTAAATGCATAGTTTTACTGTAGTTGGAAAATACAGCTTCCATCAGCCTTTCCTTCCCAAATGTACTGTCCTTCCTTTCAGATTTATATTAAAACGCTGTGATATTTGATGGTCCAGTTACACTAGCTATCATAGTAGATGTATAAGAAACATGTTTTCCTCTACAGCACTCTGTTGTAGACAGCAAAAATAAGCATACCAGATTATCGGAAAGAATATGCCAGCTGTGTCACATCACGTTTGAACTGCAGTTTCACCTACAACCTCACTTTTGACCTTACCTCCTATCGTTCCTTGCAGATTTAAGTTAATGCTAGATAGTAATATTCTTTCAAAGAAATGTGGATTAGAGACAGCTCTGCTAGACACCAGCCTCGATATTTGGATGTTGATAATGAGCTTGTAAAACCATAGCATTATCTTGAAATATTTTATAAAACTGTACACTATACAAAACTTAGAAGTGTTCCATTGAGATGGAAATAGGTTATATCTATATCGTACTTTTTTTTCAGTCTTTAATATATTTTAACATCTTTGAAACCATGTTATAAGTGTTAAGAGAATAACCTCATGAGAGTCATGAGCAAATTCATCAAAAGCAAATAGACCAAATACTGTTCATATTCTTTATATAGAAGTCAGCAAAATGTTATATGAATCCTTAGGCTTCATTAACTCAAGTGATTAAGTACAGAATACATACAAAGACATTTTCCATGGTGAACTGCTTAATTTTTCTTTACAATGGGAAGGTCATGGATGGTCACTTGTAAAGCCTCTCCCCTTATAGTGACTTCTAAAAATGATAATCCTGGTACCAAAGTCCAAAATTTTAACTTTACATTTAGGGGCACACATCCAGGTACATACAGTCACTTAAACCTTTTACAACTAGGCAATTTTCCAGGGTTTTTTTTTTTTTTCATCTTTTCCTCCCCTTATTCCAAGAGCCATGACATTTTTATTTTTCCACCCACATAGCTGTTTCATGGCTTTTCTTTTGCAGGAATAGTTGTAGTTTTGCATGACATCATTTATTTTCGCATTTGATGCACTAGAGAGAAGGGAAAAAATTCCAAGCGTGCTAAAAATTGCAAAAAAATGCTATTTCACAATTGTTTTTTGCTTTTTTTTTATTTACCATGTTCACAATATGGTAAAACTGAACTGGCAATATGATTATCCAGGTCAGTATGATTGTGCAGATACTAAACATACATATACTGTATATATTTTTTTCATTTAAGTAGTGAAAAAACATTGGAACTTCGCTCCAGCGGAGGCTGATAAAGGCACATGATGGTTGATTAAATCTGCCATCATCTGCCAGGAAATATGTGAGCTTTGAGTGCGAGCCCACATTTAAGTCAGGGACATGACCTTTGGTGTACATGTACATCAAAGGTCGTGAAGTGGTTAGAAAGTGATTTACACTGAAAGTTGTTTCATTGTTACATTGTGTATTATATAGTATGTAATAGTTCCTATCCTATTGCAAATACCAGTATAGTCGGTGTCAGATAAGATGATGCTGCAGTTGGTGCAATCATATACCGTATATACTCGAGTATAAGCCGACCCGAGTATAAGCCGACCCCCCTAATTTTGCCACAAAAAACTGGGAAAACTTATTGACTCGAGTATAAGCCTAGGGTGGAAAATGCAGCAGCTACTGGTAAATTTCAAAAGTAAAAATAGATGCTCCATACCGTTCATTATTGCCCCATAGATGCTCCATATACAACTGTGCTATATAGAATGCTCTATACCATTCATTATGGCCCCATAGATGCTCCTTATAAAGCTGTGCCATATAGAATGCTCTGCACTGTTCATTATGGCCTCATAGATGCTCCTTATAAAGTTGTGCCACATATAATGCTCTGCACCGTTCATTATGGCCTCATAGATGCTCCTTATAAAGCTGTGCCACATATAATGCTCTGCACCGTTCATTATGGCCTCATAGATGCTCCTTATAAAGTTGTGCCACATATAATGCTCTGCACCATTCATTATGGCCTCATAGATGCTCCTTATAAAGTTGTGCCATATATATATTGCTCTGCACCGTTGATTATGGCCCCATAGATGCTCCTTATAAAGCTGTGCCCCATATATAATGCTCTGCACCGTTCTTTATGGCCCCATAGATGTGCCATATAAAGCTGTGCCATATATAATGCTCTGCACCGTACTTTTTGGCCCCATAGATGCTCCTTATATAATGCTGTGCCATATATAAAGCTCTGCACCGTTGATTATGGCCCCATAGATGCTCCTTATAAAGCTGTGCCATATATAATGCTCTGCACCGTACTTTTTGGCCCCATAGATGCTCCTTATATAATGCTGTGCCATATAGAATGCTGCTGGTGCTGCCATAAAAAAAAAAATCACATACTCACCTCTCTTGCTCAGGACGCTGGCGCTTTCAATATTTACCTGCTCCTCGTGCGGCTCCGTCTCCAGCACTGACGCTCA
This sequence comes from Ranitomeya imitator, assembly GCF_032444005.1. Classification (NCBI taxonomy): domain Eukaryota; kingdom Metazoa; phylum Chordata; class Amphibia; order Anura; family Dendrobatidae; genus Ranitomeya; species Ranitomeya imitator. The sequence continues at coordinate 376,702,120 of NC_091285.1, forward strand.
GCAGAGGGCGCGCACTGACTACGTCACCGCGCCCTCTAACCTGAGTGTCACTGCCAGAGGACGCTGCAGACGGAGCCGCACCGGAGCGAGGAGCAGGTAAATATAGCGCAGCGCTGCGCTCTCCGTATACTTACCTGCTCCTGGCGCGGTCCCTGCAGTCCCTGGCTTCTCCGGCGCTGCAGCTTCTTCCTGTAATTGAGCGGTCACATGGCACCGATCATTTACAGCAATGAATATGCGGCTCCTCCCCTATGGGGGTGGAGCTGCCTATTCATTTCTGTAATGAGCGGTGCCATGTGACCACTCAGTACAGGAAGAATCTGCAGCGCCGGGGAAGCCAGGGACTGCAGGGACCGCGCCAGGAGCAGGTAAGTATAACCACACAGCCCCCGCACCCCTTCCCCTGCCGACCCCGGGTATATGAATCGAGTATAAGCCGAGAGGGGGATTTTCAGCCCCAAAAAATGGGCTGAAAATCTTGGCTTATACTCGAGTATATACGGTAACAAAATCTTTCAAAATTCATTGTTATTGTTGTAAGTTTATATTTCCTATGTATTCATTATATTTATCTTCTTTGTGAAAAGATTATTACTAATCCATGTAAGAGAATAAAGTGGTATACTTAGAATAGAAACATAACCTCAATCCATAGGATAGGATGAAGTCCACTGATTGCTGGGGCCTTGACACAATTTTGGACATACACAACTGAACATTTAAGCTGAGTACACCTACTGTTAAAATTAATGATATTTTAGTATTAAAACTGTATTATTCACCTATTAATCAATTACCTATAGAGGTTTTGAACATCTAAAATGTGGATAAATCTGAAAATCTTTTTCTGAAAATGACAGTAATTAGTATTGCATTTAATGATTTAATAAGTCAGTATAGGGCTCCATGATGGGCTCAGTCAACCAATGCCAAACAGGTAAAGCCAAAAGCTAAATTTTGAAATTTCTCTGAAAGAAAATAATCCTATTAATTTAGGAAATGAACCAGAAGGTCTGATGCAGTTTCAAAGTATTACAATTACTGAATACATATCCTGCCTGCTTCACTTAACTGGAAGAAATAAATTGACTCACCTATATATAAGAAGGATTAGCTTTAATTGATCTATCCTTCCATGAATTGAAAGCCTGAACTACAATATTAATCTGGGAACAAAAGATACTGTGGGGGGGAATACACAGCAAGTCTAGATATACAGAAAGTGTCATACATAAAAAATCACCATATCTTGCTACATATATATATAATTATACTGTACTTATTTAGCAATATTTTTTAATAATTTATATTATTACACTACATTTGTACTTCACAAATAAAAACTTTATTTTGTGGGTCAGCACAATTATGTCTATAGCAAATGTATGCAGTTTCATTTGTTTTTTATTACTTTTATAGAAGAAATAGTATTTAAAAAATTATAATTTGGATGTCGTCATGCTGCAAATTGAAAAGGGAACTGTATTTGTATGACCCAAACCAATTTTGAATTTTTAAGCATCTTCCCAGTATAATTGAAAAGTTAATTTTTTTTTTCTGAAATGTAATACGATAATCATAATGACATTATTTAAGTTTAATTTCTATTTTTTACCTGTGGTTTATATACCCCTACACAAAGGACCAGATTCATAACCTACATTTTTTAAGCCACTTTTCTTTCGTTGTCTTGTGGAATTTGCCATCATGACGCACATGGTTCATGAATAGTGTTGAGCATTCCGATACCGCAAGTATCGGGTATCGGCCGATACTTGCGGTATCGGAATTCCGATACCGAGATCCGATATTTTTGTGATATCGGGTATCGGTATCGGAAGTGTAAAATAAAGAATTAAAATAAAAAATATTGTTATATTCACCTCTCCGGCGGCCCCTGGACATCAGCGGGAGGATCCGGCGTCCGGCACGGCTTCTTTCTTCAAAATGCGCGCCTTCAGGACCTGTGGAATGACGTCCCGGCTTCTGATTGGTCGCGTGCCGCCCATGTGACCGCCACGCGACCAATCAGAAGCCGCGACGTCATTCCTCAGCTAAAGTCCTAGAATGAGCGCCTTCTAGGACCTGAGGAATGACGTCGCGGCTTCTGATTGGTCGCGTGGCGGTCACATGGGCGGCACGCGACCAATCAGAAGCCGGGACGTCATTCCACAGGTCCTGAAGGCGCGCATTTTGAAGAAAGAAGCCGTGCCGGACGCCGGATCCTCCCGCTGATGTCCAGGGGCCGCCGGAGAGGTGAATATAACAATATTTTTTATTTTAATTCTTTATTTTACACTTTAATATGGATCCCAGGGCCTGAAGGAGAGTTTCCTCTCCTTCAGACCCTGGGATCCATGAGGATACATTCCGATACTTGATGTCCCATTGACTTGTATTGGTATCGGATATCGGTATCGGCGATATCCGATATTTTTCGGGTATCGGCCGATACTATCCGATACCGATACTTTCAAGTATCGGACGGTATCGCTCAACACTATTCATGAATTTTGCAGAAAATAAAAAATGTTCTTTATTCCTTACACTAGCCTATTTTATGACGTTTGATATAAACAATTTAGCATGAATTGCAACAAAGCTTCAGGTGTGATATTGCAACAAGGAGAGAAATAGTTAAAATGTAACTTTTCATTAGATATATAGATAAAAGTTGGATTAGCACACATGCAAATAATATTAAAACCTTATATGTCTATAGTGAGACGAAGGTTTAATCAAGGGCAACAAGTTAAAATAAATATATAAGTACCCAAATGTTGGACCTCAACAAAACATCACTATGTTGTATCCTGTTTCAGGGAGCACCACAGGTACCAGTAGCAATTTTAGTAAGGTACTAAAGCTGACTAATATTTCTGGCATGTAATATTTCTGTCATGCCCCATGTAAAAGCTCCTGCCTTACAAGCGCAATATCCATGTATTGGTCTCACACTAATTTACATAACCCCTATTTCCCTACTGACATGTTTTTTCCTCGTTAGTGAGTGGAGTGTATTTGTGGGGGCATAATAAAGAGGGACCAGAAGTGAAAGGAACCAATATTCAAGCGTGACGAGTGCTGCTACAGAGTAAGGGCTTAGTTATCCTAGATTAAAATGTTACAGAATATATACAGTGGTGTTCAAAAGTCCTGCATAGGATAATTTGATTGATTTTTCAAGTTTTAAACGTTTTCTGTCGAATATTTTCGATGCTAATATGACATACTATATATATATGGTTTTGTTCAGAATACAATTTTGCATTCTTTCCCTGTAATATTATTAGCTTTTGAAGCAGTTTTGCCTGAAATTATTGCAACAATATGGGAATTGAAAGCAGAACTAAACATTGTACAGCTTCAGATCCAAAATTAGCCAATCACAGATGAGGTTCTTGTGACCATCATAACCGGGATATGGCAGCCAATCACATTGCATTACATTGCATCACATCTGCTGCTTTGTTTGTTTGTTTTATCTGTTGGTCTATCTGGTGAATCATACTGTAGAGTTTTATGATGGGAGCCTTCAGATTTTTGCCAGCGGAGGATCGGGTGAGAGTTGTGGTTCTACATGAAGAGGGTTATACTGGCCCCCAGATTGCAAGGAAGGTCGGCTGTAATCAGAGTACAGTCATAAGAATTTTGCAGAAACATAAGCAGCTTGGAATCACCCAGGACAGGCCCAGATCTGGTCGGCCCAGAAAGTCAACTAAAAGGGAGGATATAGTACTGATAAGAACATCCCTTGCCAATCGAAAGCTCACCTCTCCTTAGCTTCTGCGAGAATGGCAAGAAAAGTGCAATATTGAGGTAGCAACATCAACTGTTAGGAAGAGATGTTTGGAAGCAGGATTGAGAGGGTGCAAGGCCCGAAAGAAGCCATTGATGACAGCCATACAAAGACAAAGGCGAAAACTGTGGGCATTGAAATAGTTAAAATGGAGGAAGGAGGAGTGGGAAAAAGTGCTATTTAGTGATGAAAGCACTTTTTGCATTTTAGGAAATGATGGCAAGTCTTATGTGAGAAGGTTCCCACATGAAGAGTACAAGCCAGAGTGTTTGAGCTCCTCTGTGAAGCATCCGATGAAAGTAATGGTCTGGGGTAGGGTTGAGCGAAACGGGTCGTTCATTTTCAAAAGTTGCCGACTTTTGGCAAAGTCGGGTTTCATGAAACCCGATCCGACCCCTGTGCGGGGTCGGCCATGCGGTACGCGACTTTCGCGCCAAAGTCGCGTTTCAATGACGCGAAAAGCGCCATTTCTCAGCCAATGAAGGTAAACGCAGAGTGTGGGCAGCGTGATGACATAGGTCCTGGTCCCCACCATCTTAGAGAAGGGCATTGCAGTGATTGGCTTGCTGTCTGCGGCGTCACAGGGGCTATAAAGGGGCGTTCCTGCCGACCGCCATGTTACTGCTGCTGATCTGAGCTTAGGGAGAGGTTGCTGCCGCTTCGTCAGAAGCAGGGATAGCGTTAGGCAGGGTCCATTAACCACCAAACCGCTTGTGCTGTAGCGATTTCCACTGCCCAACACCACCTTCGGTGTGCAGGGACAGTGGAAGCTACATTTTTTTTTTTTTCCCCTCAGCGCTGTAGCTCATTGGGCTGCCCTAGAAGGCTCCCTGATAGCTGCATTGCTGTGTGTACGCCGCTGTGCAAACCAACTGCTTTTTTCAAAGCACAAATCCTCTTGTTCCTTCCTTTCTGCACAGCTATCTTTTTTGTTTGTCCACACTTTTTATTTAATTTGTGCATCAGTCCACTCCTTATTGCTGCCTGCCATACCTGGCTGAGATTACTGCAGGGAGATAGTAATTGTTGGACACTCCCTGTTTTTTTTTTTTTTTGTGGGAGATTAAGATTGACATTTCTGCTAGAGTGCCATCTCTGTCTGTGTCATCTCTCACTCAGTGGGCCATAGAAAGCCTATTTATTTTTTTGCTTGATTTGGGTTATAAAATCTACCTGAAAAAATCACTACATCAATCAGTGGGAGAAAAATATTGGCCTCAGGGCTTGTGTGCCACTCTTGACTCCTGTGTGTGCCATCTCTCAGTCAGTGGGCCATAGAAAGCCTATTTATTTTTTTGCTTGATTTGGGTTCTAAAATATACCTGAAAAAATCACTACATCAATCAGTGGGAGAAAAATATTGGCCTCAGGGCTTGTGTGCCACTCCTGACTCCTGTGTGCATCATCACTCACTCAGTGGGCCATAGAAAGCCTATTTTTTTTTTTTTGCTTTATTTGGGTTCTAAATTCTACCTGAAAAAATCAATAAATCAATCAGTGGGAGATTAATATTGGCCTTTGGGCTTGTGTGCCAGTCCTAAGCGTGCCATCTCTCTCTCTCAGATAGTGGGCCATAGAAAGCCTATTTATTATTTTTTTTATTGGGTTTATAAATTTTCCCTGGAACAAAAAAAAAAAAGTGGGAGATTAATATTGGCCTCTGGGCTTGTGTGCCAGTCCTGAGCGTGCCATCTCTCTCACAAATAGTGGGCCATAGAAAGCCTATTTATTTTTTTTTTTTGGTTATATAAATTCTCCCTGAAAAAAAAGGGAGATTAATATTGGCCTTTGGGCTTGTGTGCCAGTCCTAAGCGTGCCATCTCTCTCTCTCAGATAGTGGGCCATAGAAAGCCTATTTATTATTTTTTTTATTGGGTTTATAAATTTTCCCTGAAAAAAAATAAAAAGTGGGAGATTAATATTGGCCTCTGGGCTTGTGTGCCAGTCCTGAGCGTGCCATCTCTCTCACAAATAGTGGGCCATAGAAAACCTATTTATTTTTTTTTTTTTTGGTTTTATAAATTCTCCCTGAAAAAAAAAGGGAGATTAATATTGGCCTATGGGCTTGTGTGCCAGTCCTAAGCGTGCCATCTCTCTCTCTCAGATAGTGGGCCATAGAAAGCCTATATATTATTTTTTTTATTGGGTTTATAAATTTTCCCTGAAAAAAAATAAAAAGTGGGAGATTAATATTGGCCTCTGGGCTTGTGTGCCAGTCCTGAGCGTGCCATCTCTCTCACAAATAGTGGGCCATAGAAAGCCTATTTATTTTTTTGGTTGATTTGGGTTCTAAATTCTACCTGAAAAAATCAATAAATCAATCAGTGGGAGATAAATATTGGCCTCTGGGCTTGTGTGCCACTCCTGACTCCTGTGTGCGTCATCTCTCACTCAGTGGGCCATAAAAAGCCTATTTTTTGTTTTATTTGTTTTATAAATTCTCCCTGAAAAAATCATTTTTATTTTATTTGGTTTCTAAATTCTTCCTGAAAAAATCATTTTTTTTTTTTATTATTTTTTTTTTCTAAAGTCTCCCTGGAAAAAAAAAAAAAATCAAATCAGTGGGAGATTAATATTGCCCTTTCTGCTTGTGTGCCAGTCTTGACTCCTGGGTGTGCCATCTCTCTCTCTCTCTCCAATTGTGGGCCATAGAAAGCCTATTATTTTTTTAGCTTGATTTGGGTTCCAAAATCTACCTGAAAAAATCACTACATCAATCATTGGGAGAACAATATTGGCCTCTGGGCTTGTGTGCCACTCCTGACTCCTGTGTGCGTCATCTCTCACTCAGTGAGCCATAGAAAGCCTTTTTTTGTTTTATTTGTTTTCTAAATTCTCCCTGAAAAAATCATTTTATTTTATTTGGTTTCTAAATTCTTCCCGAAAAAATCATTTTATTCTATTTTTTTTTCCTAAAGTCTCCCTGAAAAAAAAAAAAAAAATCAGTGGGAGATTAATATTGCCCTTTCTGCTTGTGTGCCAGTCTTGACTCCTGGGTGTGCCATCTCTCTCTCTCTCTCCAATTGTGGGCCATAGAAAGCCTATTATTTTTTTAGCTTGATTTGGGTTCCAAAATCTACCTGAAAAAATCACTACATCAATCAGTGGGAGATAAATATTGGCCTCTGGGCTTGTGTGCCACTCCTGACTCCTGTGTGCGTCATCTCTCACTCAGTGGGCCATAGAAAGCCTTTTTTTGTTTTATTTGTTTTCTAAATTCTCCCTGAAAAAATCATTTTATTTTATTTGGTTTCTAAATTCTTCCTGAAAAAATCATTTTATTCTATTATTTTTTTTTCCTAAAGTCTCCCTGAAAAAAAAAAAAATCAAATCAGTGGGAGATTAATATTGCCCTTTCTGCTTGTGTGCCAGTCTTGACTCCTGGGTGTGCCATCTCTCTCTCTCTCTCCAATTGTGGGCCATAGAAAGCCTATTTTTTTTAGCTTGATTTGGGTTCCAAAATCTACCTGAAAAAATCACTACATTAATCAGTGGGAGATAAATATTGGCCTCTGGGCTTGTGTGCCACTCCTGACTCCTGTGTGTGTCATCTCTCACTCAGTGGGCCATAGAAAGCCTTTTTTTGTTTTATTTGTTTTCTAAATTCTCCCTGAAAAAATCATTTTATTTTATTTGGTTTCTAAATTCTTCCTGAAAAATTCATTTTATTCTATTATTTTTTTTTCCTAACGTCTCCCTGAAAAAAAAAAAAAAATCAAATCAGTGGGAGATTAATATTTACATTTCAGTGACAGTCCTGCGTGTGTGGCATCTCTCTCATTTGTTGCCACCAACAACAGAGTGTGTAACATTGTGCCTGATTTTCGTTGTGGTCTCACTCACCTGTAAAGGGGTAGCTAAATCATACTGAAGTTATAGCTCACCGTGTAAGTTGTGTGACAGCAACAAATACCGTTAGTTTGGTTACGTTTTTAAAACAATGAGGAAGTCTGGTGGAAGAGGTCGTGGCCGGGGGCGTTCATTGTCAGCTGGTAATGAGGGTAGTGGTAGTGGTGGAGCATCAGCTGGTCGTGGGAAAAAAAATATTGCACCTAAGTCTGGAGCTGTGGAGCCAGGTTCGTCGTCTGGCTACACAAGGCCTCGAACGCTCCCTTTTCTGGGAGTAGGAAAACTGCTTTTAAAGCCGGAGCAGCAAGAGCAAGTTTTGGCTTATCTTGCTGACTCAGCCTCTAGCTCTTTTGCCTCCTCTCGTGAAACTGGTAAATGTCAAAGCAGCGCGTCGTTAGTGGATGTTCACGGTCAGGGACAAGTCGCTTCCTTGTCCTCTTCAGCAAAAACAACAACAGAGAAGAATGCAGCAGGCGACACAACGGGTTACTCCATGGAGCTCTTTACACATACCGTCCCTGGCTTAGAAAGTGAAGCAGTTAACAGTCCATGCCCATTACAAGTTGAATCTGACATGGAGTGCACTGATGCACAGCCACAGCCAGACTACTATGCTGGTCCTTTGACTCAGACCACAACATTGCCCTCGCAGGGTAATGATCAAGAATCAGACCCTGATGAGACTATGTTGCCCCATCACGAACGCTATACCACCGACCGACACGGTGACACAGACGAAGTTGCACACGAGCTACAAGAAGAGGTAATAGATGACCCAGTTCTTGACCCCGATTGGCAGCCATTGGGGGAACAGGGTGCAGGCGGCAGCAGTTCTGAAGCGGAGGAGGAGGGCCCGCAGCAGGCATCAACATCGCAACAGGTTCCATCTGCCGGGCCCATATCTTGCCCAAAACGCGTGGCAAAGCCAAAACCTGTTGGAGGACAGCGTGGCCATCCGGTTAAAGCTCAGTCTGCAATGCCTGAAAAGGTATCCGATGCTAGAAAGAGTGCAGTCTGGCATTTTTTTAAACAACATCCAATTGATCAGCGCAAAGTCATCTGTCAAAAATGTTCAACTACCTTAAGCAGAGGACAGAATCTGAAAAGTCTCAATACAAGTTGCATGCATAGACATTTAACCACCATGCATTTGCAAGCCTGGACTAACTACCAAACGTCCCTTAAGGTTGTAGCACCCTCGGCCAATGAAGCTAGTCAGCAACGCAACATCCCTTCCGGCAGTGTAGGGCCACCATTTTCCGCACCACCTGCAGTATCTGTGCAGGTTTCTTTGCCAGGCCAAAGCCGTCAGGGTCAGGGAATCACCAGTTTCGTAGTAGGAAACACTGCATCTAGGGCACTGGCGGCAACAATACCATCTCCCACCGTCTCTCAGTCTGCCATGTCCACCGGCACCCCCGCTAGTTCCACGATCTCCAGCTCTCCAGTCCAGCTCACCCTACATGAGACTATGGTTAGAAAAAGGAAGTACTTAGCCTCGCATCCACGTACACAGGGTTTGAACGCCCACATAGCTAGACTAATCTCGTTAGAGATGATGCCCTACCGGTTAGTTGAAAGCGAAGCTTTCAAAGCCCTGATGGACTACGCTGTACCACGCTACGAGCTACCCAGTCGACACTTGTTTTCCAGAAAAGCCATCCCAGCCCTCCACCAGCATGTTAAAGAGCGCATCGTCCATGCACTCAGGCAATCTGTGAGCACAAAGGTGCACCTGACAACAGATGCATGGACCAGTAGGCATGGCCAGGGACGTTACGTGTCCATCACGGCACACTGGGTGAATGTTGTGGATGCAGGGTCCACAGGGGACAGCAAGTTTGGGACAGTTCTGCCTAGCCCACGGTCTAGGAAACAGTTGGCTGTAGCCGTTCGCACCCCCTCCTCCTCCTCTTCGTCCTCCTGCAGAAGCGAGAGCTCGTCCACAGACCGCAGTCGCACAACCACTCCATCCGCAGCTGCCACTGTTGCACACCAGGTCTCCCATTATGGGGCAGCTACTGGCAAATGTCAGCAGGCTGTATTGGCTATGAAGTGTTTGGGCGACAACAGACACACCGCGGAAGTTCTGTCCGAGTTCTTGCAGAAAGAAACGCAGTCGTGGCTGGGCACTGTAGATCTTGAGGCAGGCAAGGTAGTGAGTGATAACGGAAGGAATTTCATGGCTGCCATCTCCCTTTCTCAACTGAAACACATTCCTTGCCTGGCTCACACCTTAAACCTGGTGGTGCAGTGCTTCCTGAAAAGTTATCCGGGGTTATCCGACCTGCTCCTCAAAGTGCGTGGACTTTGCTCACATATCCGCCGTTCGCCCGTACACTCCAGCCGTATGCAGACCTATCAGCGTTCTTTGAACCTTCCCCAGCATCGTCTAATCATAGACGTTGCAACAAGGTGGAACTCAACACTGCACATGCTTCAGAGACTGTGCGAACAGAGGCGGGCTGTTATGTTTTTGTGGGAGGATACACATACACGGGCAGGCAGTAGGATGGCAGACATGGAGTTGTCAGGTGTGCAGTGGTCGAAGATTCAAGACATGTGTCAAGTCCTTCAGTGTTTTGAGGAATGCACACAGCTGGTTAGTGCAGACAACGCCATAATAAGCATGAGCATCCCCCTAATGCGTCTGCTGATGCAAAGTTTGACGCACATAAAGGATCAGGCGTCTGCAGCTGAGGAAGAGGAAAGCCTTGATGACAGTCAGCCATTGTCTGGCCAGGGCAGTGTACAGGACGAGTTAGCGGGTGAAGAGGAGGAGGAGGACGAGTCACTAGAGGTGACTCTTGGTCTTCCTTTCCTGGGGCGGTCCTCATGTGAGCCAGTTTCTTTGAAGCGCTTGATGGTTTTTGCCACTGCACTTGGGGATACTTTCAAAGTTTTCCTAATTTTTCAGACTTTTTCTTAAAGTAATGATGGCCACTCGTTTTTCTTTACTTAGAATTTGTATTATGGCAAGAAAAAGCAGCTAACAGTCTATTCAGTAGGACTATCAGCTGTGTATCCAACAGACTTTTGCACAACATAACTGATGGTCCCAACCCCATTTATAAGGCAAGAAATCCCACTTATTAAACCTGTCAGGGCACAAGAGTGTGCAAAGCAGTCATCAAAGCAAAAGGTGGCTTCTTTGAAGAACCTAGAATATAAGACATAATTTCAGTTGTTTCACACTTTTTTGTTAAGTATATAATTCCACATGTGTTAATTCATAGTTTTGATGCCTTCAGTGTGAATGTACAATTTGCAAAGTCATGAAAATACAGAAAAATCTTTAAATGATAATGTGTCCAAACTTTTGGTCTGTACTGTATGTCACATAAAATACTTAATAAGTAACATTTCCCTAATGTGTACTTTACATCAGCACAATTTTAGAACCAACATTTTTTTTTTTGTTAGGGAGTTATAAGGGTTAAAAGTTGACCAGCAATTTCTCATTTTTACAACACCATTTTTTTTAGGGACCACATTACATTTGAAGTCAATTTGAGGGGTCTATATGACAGAAAACACCCAAGTGTGACACCATTCTAAAAACTGCACATCTCATGGTGCTCAAAACCACATTCAAGAAGATTCACAGGAAGTGTTTCACAGGAATTTTTGGAAAAATTAACATTTAACTTTTTTCACAAAAAATTTACTTCAGCTCCAATTTGTTTAATTTTACCAAGGGTAAAAGGAGAAATTGGACCCCAAAAGTTGTTAAATTTGTCCTGAGTACGCTGATACCCCACATGTGGGGGTACACTACTGATTGAGCGCATGGCAGAGTTCGGAAGGGAAGGAGAGCAATTTGACTTTACAATGCAAAGTTGACTGGAATTGAGATGGGACTCCATGTCGAGTTTGGAGAGCCCCTGATGTGCCTAAACATTGAAACCCCCCACAAGTGGCACCATTTTGGAAAGACCCCTAAGGAACTTATCTAGATGTGTTGTTAAAACATTGAACCTCCAAGTGTTTCACTACAGCTTATAATGCAGAGCCGTGAAAATAAAAATTCTTTTCTTTCCACAAAAATTATTTTTAAGCCCCCAGCTTTGTATTTTCCCGAGGGTAACAGGAGAAATTGAACCTCAAAAGTTGTTTTCCAATTTGTCCTGAGTACGCTGATACCCCATATGTTTGGATAAACCCCTGTTTGGGTGCACGGGAGAGCTGGGAAGGGAAGGAGCACTGCTTTACTTTTTCAACGCAGAATTGGCTGGAATTGAGATCGGACGCCATGTCATGTTTGGAGAGTCCCTAATGTGCCTAAACTGTGGAAACCCCCCAATTTCAACTGAACCCTAACCCAAACACATACCTTACCCTAACCCCAACCCTAACCCCAACCCTAACTGCAGCCCTAATCCTAACCCTAACTTTAGCCCCAACCCTAACCCTAACTTTAGCCCCAACCCTAACCCTAATGGGAAAATGGAAATAAATACATACATTAATTAAAATTGTATTATTTTTCCTTAACTAAGGGGGTGATGAAGGGGGGTTTGATTTACTTTAATAGCGGGTGTTCAGCAGATTTTTATGATCGCAGCCGTCACACACTAAAAGACGCTTTTTATTGAAAAAAAAAATAGTTTTTGCGTCTCCACATTTTGAGAGCTATAATTTTTCCATATTTTGGTCCACAAAGTTATGTGAGGACTTGTTTTTTGCGGAACGAGTTGACGTTTTTATTGGTGTCACAATCGGGCATGTGACATTTTTTGATTGGTTTTTATTCTGATTTTTGTGAGGTGGAATAAACAAAAACCAGCTATTCATGAATTTCTTTTGGGGGGAGCTTATACCATTCCACATTTGTTAAAATTGTTAAAGCAGTTTTATTCGTTGGGTCAAAGTGATTACAGTGATACCTCATTTATATCATTTTTTATGTTTTTGCACTTTTATATGATAAAAACTATTTTCTATAAAAAAATAATTATTTTTGCATCGCTTTATTCTGAGGACTTTGCAGTGCACTGTGTCAGATCAGCAATCTGACAGGCACTGCAGGGAGGTTTCCCTGCGCCTGCTCTGAGCAGGCTCTTGAAAGCCACCTCCCTGCAGGACCTGGAAGGCCCCCCGTGGCAATTTTGGATCCGGGCCTGCTCCGAGGGTCTCAGGGAAGCACGCGTGGAACGCCCCCTCCCTGAGCGATGCTTCTCCGTGCCGCCGGAATGCTGCAATCATCTTTGATCGCAGTGTGCCAGGGCCTAATATGCCAAGAGCGGTCCGTGACCGCTCCTGGCACATAGTGCCAGATGTCAGCTGTAATAATCAGCTGACACCCAGCGGCGATCGGCCGCGCTCCCCCCGTGAGCATGGCCGATCGCCTATGACATTCTATCCCGTCACTGGGAATTAAGTCCCATGTGACCATATGTCATATGGGATAAAAGGGTTAAAAGATGTTTCAGTATCTGCCATTACTACCTCTTGTGGTAGGGTATTCCACATTTTGGCTGCTCTAACTGTACAGAACCATTTCCTATTTGGCTGTCGGAATCACCTCTCTTCCACCTATAATGAGTGCCCCCTAGTCCTCAGCATGGTCCTTGGAAGGAAAAAGTCATATGCCAGTCCTTTGTATGAACCGCACATATATTTATACATGTACAGTAAATGAGATCCCATCTGAGGCATATTTTTTCTAAGCTAAACAAGCCCAACTTTTCCAACCTCTCATCATATGACAGGCCTTCCATCCTTTGTACCAATCTAAACTGAATATTCTTTTTTAAATGTGGAGCTCAAAACTGGATCCCATATACCAGATGTGGCCTCACACAAGTGATTTATAGGGGGGTAAAAATACGTTGAGATCTCGGGATTATATCTCGCTTTTTGTATACCCTAAAATCTTGTCTGCTTTTGTGGCTGTTGCTCACCTTACACAATACCCATGTACTTCTCCTATTCTGTACACTGTGTTCCAAATTATTATGCAAATTGGATTTAAGTGTCATGAATAGTGTTGAGCATTCCGATACCGCAAGTATCAGGTATCGGCCGATACTTGCGGTATCGGAATTTCGATACCGAGATCCGATACTTTTGTGGTATCGGGTATCGGTATCGGATCCATAGGGATGTGTAAAATAAAGAATTAAAATAAAAAATATTGATATATTCACCTCTCCGGCGGCCCCTGGACATCACGCTGGTAACCGGCAGGCTTCTTTGTATTAAATGAGCGCGTTTAGGAACTGCGAATTACGTCACGGCTTCTGATTGGTCGCGTGGCGGTCACATGAGCGGCACGCGACCAATCAGAAGCCGCGACTTCATTCGCAGGTCCTAAACGCACTCATTTTAAACAAAGAAGCCTGCCGGTTACCAGCGTGATGTCCAGGGGCCGCCGGAGAGGTGAATATATCAATATTTTTTATTTTAATTATTTATTTTACACATTAATATGGATCCCAGGGCCTGAAGGAGAGTTTCCTCTCCTTCAGACCCTGGGAACCATCAGGATACCTTCCGATACTTGGTGTCCCATTGACTTGTATTGGTATCGGATATCGGTATCGGCGATATCCGATATTTTTCGGGTATCGGCCGATACCGATACTTTCAAGTATCGGACTGTATCGCTCAACACTAGTCATGAAGATTTAATTGTTTTGTTTTTCAAGTAAACTTGACTGAAATCAATCTTAAACACATGTGATAATTAGTTTTCCAGGTGATTTTAATTAAAGGAAAACTACTTAAAAATGATGTTCCACATTATTAAGCAGGCCAAAGGTTTCAAACAATATGAGAAATAAACAGGATCTCTGTTATGACCTGGTGGTTAGGAGCACCCGGAACGACCTGATGGTTAAACTCACACAGGACAAGCTCTGGGAAGTGGGAGCTCTGCCGACCGCAACCCCTAATCCTATCACATAACTAGAAATAGCCGTGGAGCGTACCTAACACGACCTAGACGCCACTTCACAGCCTAAGAGCTAACTAGCCCTAAAGATAGAAAATAAAGCCTACCTTGCCTCAGAGAAATTCCCCAAAGGAAAAGGCAGCCCCCCACATATATTGACTGTGAGATAAGATGAAAGTCACAAACACAGAAATGAAATAGGTTTTAGCAAAGGGAGGCCAGACTTACTAAACAGACTGAGGATAGGAAAGGTATCTTTGCGGTCAGCACAAAACCCTACAAAAAGACCACGCAGAGTGTGCAAAAAGACCTCCGCACCGATTCACGGTGCGGAGGTGCCACTCTGCATCCCAGAGCTTCCAGCTAGCAGGGCAAGATCATGATAGCCAGCTGGACAAGGAAACAATGAACAAGAGCGAACTGAACCAGTACAAGAACATTGACAGCTGGCATGGAGTAACGATCTGAGTGGAGTTAAATAGAGCAGCCAGCCAAAGAATAAACTACGTCACCTGTGGAAGGAACCTCAGAAGCAGCAGCTCCACTCACAGCCACCAGAGGGAGTCCATGGACAGAACTCGCCGAAGTACCATTCATGACCACAGGAGGGAGTTCGATAACAGAATTCACAACAGTACCCCCCCTTTGAGGAGGGGTCACCGAACCCTCACCAGAGCCCCCAGGCCGATCAGGACGAGCCAAATGAAAGGCATGAACTAGATCGGCAGCATGAACATCAGAGGCAAAAACCCAGGAATTATCTTCCTGACCATAACCCTTCCACTTGACCAGGTACTGGAGTTTCCGTCTCGAAATACGAGAATCCAAAATCTTCTCCACCACATACTCCAACTCCCCCTCGACCAACACCGGGGCAGGAGGATCAACGGAGGGAACCATAGGCGCCACGTATCTCCACAATAACGACCTATGGAACACATTATGGATGGCAAAAGAAGCTGGAAGGGCCAAACGAAATGACACAGGATTGAGAACTTCAGAAATCTTATACGGACCAATGAAACGAGGCTTAAACTTAGGAGAGGAAACCTTCATAGGAACATGACGAGATGACAACCAAACCAAATCCCCAACACGAAGTCGGGGACCAACACAGCGCCGGTGGTTAGCGAAACGTTGAGCCTTCTCCTGAGACAATGTCAAATTGTCCACCACATGAGTCCAAATCTGCTGCAACCTGTCCACCACCGTATCCACACCAGGACAGTCCGAAGGCTCAACCTGCCCTGAAGAGAAATGAGGATGGAAACCAGAATTACAGAAAAAAGGCGAAACCAAAGTAGCCGAGCTGGCCCGATCATTAAGGGCGAACTCAGCCAAAGGCAAGAAGGACACCCAATCATCCTGATCAGCAGAAACAAAGCATCTCAGATATGTTTCCAAAGTCTGATTAGTTCGTTCGGTTTGGCCATTTGTCTGAGGATGGAAAGCCGAAGAAAAAGACAAATCAATGCCCATCTTAGCACAAAAGGACCGCCAAAACCTCGAAACAAACTGGGAACCTCTGTTCGAGACGATGTTCTACGGAATGCCATGCAAACGAATCACATGCTGGAAAAACAATGGCACCAAATCAGAGGAGGAAGGCAATTTAGACAAGGGTACCAAATGGACCATCCTAGAGAAGCGATCACAAACCACCCAAATGACCGACATCCTTTGAGAGACATTGAGATCTGAAATAAAATCCATGGAAATAAGCGTCCAGGGCCTCTTTGGGACTGGCAAGGGCAAAAGCAACCCACTGGCACGAGAACAGCAGGGCTTAGCCCGAGCACAAGTCCCACAGGACTGCACAAAAGAACGCACATCCCGTGACAAAGAAGGCCACCAAAAGAATCTAGCCACCAAATCTCTGGTACCAAAGATTCCAGGATGACCCGCCAACACCGAACAATGAACCTCAGAGATAACTCTACTAGTTCATCTATCAGGGACAAACAGTTTCTCCACTGGACAACGGTCAGGTCTATCAGCCTGAAACTTCTGCAGCATGCGCCGCAAATCAGGGGAGATGGCAGACAAAATTACCCCCTCTTTGAGAATACCCGCCGGCTCAGGAACACCCGGAGAGTCAGGCACAAAACTCCTTGACAGGGCATCAGCCTTCACATTCTTAGAGCCCGGAAGGTACGAAACCACAAAATCAAAACGGGAGAAAAAAAAGCGACCATCGAGCCTGTCTAGGATTCAACCGTTTGGCAGACTCGAGATAAATCAAATTCTTGTGATCCGTCAAGACCACCACGCGATGCTTGGCTCCTTCAAGCCAATGTCGCCACTCCTCGAATGCCCACTTCATGGCCAACAACTCTCGATTGCCAACATCATAATTGCGCTCAGCAGGCAAGAATTTTCTAGAAAAGAAGGCACATGGTTTCATCACCGAGCCATCAGAACTTCTTTGCGACAAAACAGCCCCTGCTCCAATCTCAGAAGCATCAACCTCGACCTGAAAAGGGAGCGAAACATCTGGCTGGCACAACACAGGGGCAGAAGAAAAACGACGCTTCAACTCCTGAAAAGCCTCTACAGCCGCAGAGGACCAATTGACCACATCAGCACCTTTCTTGGTCAAATCAGTCAACGGTTTAGCAACACTAGAAAAATTAGCGATGAAGCGACGGTAAAAATTAGCAAAGCCCAGGAACTTCTGCAGGCTCTTCACAGATGTCGGCTGAGTCCAATCATAAATGGCCTGAACTTTAACAGGGTCCATCTCGATAGTAGAAGGGGAAAAAACGAAACCCAAAAATGAAACCTTCTGAACCCCAAAGAGACATTTCGACCCCTTCACAAACAAGGAATTCGCATGAAGGACCTGGAACACCATTCTGACCTGCTTCACATGAGACTCCCAATCATCCGAAAAGACCAAAATATCATCCAAATATACAATCATGAATCTATCCAGGTACTCTCGGAAGATGTCATGCATAAAGGACTGAAACACAGATGGAGCATTAGAAAGCCCGAATGGCATAACCAGGTACTCAAAATGGCCCTCGGGCGTATTAAATGCTGTTTTCCATTCATCGCCCTGTTTAATTCGCACAAGATTATACGCCCCTCGAAGATCTATCTTGGTGAACCAACTAGCCCCCTTAATCCGAGCAAACAAATCAGACAGCAGCGGCAAAGGGTACTGAAATTTGACCGTGATCTTATTAAGAAGGCGGTAATCAATACAAGGTCTCAAAGAGCCATCATTCTTGGCCACAAAAAAGAACCCTGCTCCCAACGGTGATGACGACGGGCGAATATGACCTTTCTCCAAGGATTCCTTTATATAACTCCGCATAGCGGCGTGCTCTGGCACAGATAAATTAAACAGTCGGCCCTTAGGAAACTTACTACCAGGAATCAAATTAATAGCACAATCGCAATCCCTATGAGGAGGTAAGGCACCGGATTTGGGCTCTTCAAATACATCCCGGTAATCTGACAAAAACTCAGGGACTTCAGAAGGAGTGGAAGGCGAAATTGACAGCAATGGAATATCACCATGTACCCCCTGACAACCCCAGCCGGACACAGACATAGATTTCCAATCCAATACTGGATTATGGACCTGTAGCCATGGCAACCCCAAAACGACCACATCATGCAGATTATGCAACACCAAAAAGCGAATATCCTCCTGATGTGCAGGAGCCATGCACATGGTCAATTGAGTCCAGTACTGAGGCTTATTCTTGGCCAAAGGCGTAGCATCAATTCCTCTCAATGGAATAGGATACTGCAAGGGCTCCAAGAAAAAACTACAGCGCCTGGCAAACTCCAAGTCCATCAAATTCAGGGCAGCGCCTGAATCCACAAATGCCATAACAGAATAGGACGACAGAGAGCAAATCAGAGTAACGGACAAAAGAAATTTAGACTGTACCGTACTAATGGTGGCAGACCTAGCGAACCGCTTAGTGCACTTAGGACAATCGGAGATAGCATGAGTGGAATCACCACAGTAAAAACACAGCCCATTCCGACGTCTGTGTTCTTGCTGTTCAGCTCTAGTCAAAGTCCTATCACACTGCATAAGCTCAGGCCTATGCTCAGAGAATACCGCCAAATGGTGCACAGCTTTGCGCTCACGCAAGCGCCGATCGATCTGAATGGCCAAGGACATAGACTCATTCAGACCAGCAGGTGTGGGAAATCACACCATGACATCCTTAAGGGCTTCAGAAAGACCCTTTCTGAAAATTGCCGCCAGGGCACACTCATTCCACTGAGTAAGCACAGACCACTTTCTAAACTTCTGACAGTACACCTCCGCTTCATCCTGACCCTGACACAAAGCCAGCAAGATTTTCTCTGCCTGATCCACTGAATTTGGTTCATCATAAAGCAATCCAAGCGCCAGAAAAAAACGCATCTACATCACGCAATGCAGGATCTCCTGGCGCAAGGGAAAATGCCCAGTCTTGGGGGTCACCGCGCAACAAAGAAATAATGATTTTTACTTGTTGAACGGGGTCACCAGAGGAGCGGGGTTTCAAAGCTAGAAACAGTTTACAATTATTTTTGAAATTCAGGAACTTAGATCTATCCCCAGAAAACAAATCAGGAATTGGAATTCTAGGCTCTAACATCGGATTCTGAACCACAAAATCTTGAATGTTTTGTACCCTTGCAGTGAGATGATCCACACAAGAGGACAAACCTTGAATGTCCATATCTACACCTGTGCCCTGAACCACCCAGAGGCTTAGGGGAAAAGAAAGACAAAAAACACTGCAGAGAAAAAAAAATGGTCTCAGAAATTCTCTTATCCCTCTATTGAGATGCATTAATACTTTGGGCCAGCTGTACTGTTATGACCTGGTGGTTAGGAGCACCCGGAACGACCTGATGGTTAAACTCACACAGGACAAGCTCTGGGAAGTGGGAGCTCTGCCGACCGCAACCCTTAATCCTATCACATAACTAGAAATAGCCGTGGAGTGTACCTAACATGACCTAGACGCCACTTCACAGCCTAAGAGCTAACTAGCCCAAAAGATAGAAAATAAAGCCTACCTTGCCTCAGAGAAATTCCCCAAAGGAAAAGGCAGCCCCCCACATATATTGACTGTGAGATAAGATGAAAGTAACAAACACAGAAATGAAACCGGTTTTAGCAAAGGGAGGCCAGACTTACTAAACAGACTGAGGATAGGAAAGGTATCTTTGCGGTCAGCACAAAACCCTACAAAAAGACCACGCAGAGTGTGCAAAAAGACCTCCGCACCGACTCACGGTGCGGAGGTGCCACTCTGCATCCCAGAGCTTCCAGCTAGCAGGGCAAGATCATGATAGCCAGCTGGACAAGGAAACAATGAACAAATAAATAACTAGCAGGAACATAGCTTCTGCTGGAGTAGACAGGTCACCAGAAAGATCCAAAAGCGAACTGAACCAGTACAAGAACATTGACAGCTGGCATGGAGTAATGATCTGAGTGGAGTTAAATAGAACAGCCAGCCAAAGAATAAACTACGTCACCTGTGGAAGGAACCTCAGAAGCAGCTGCTCCACTCACAGCCACCAGAGGGAGTCCATGGACAGAACTCGCCGAAGTACCATTCATGACCACAGGAGGGAGTTCGATAACAGAATTCACAACAGATCTCTCTGCTGCTGAAAAGCGTTAAAAAGTGCAATGCCTTGGACAAGGTATGAAAAAATTAGATACTTCACAAAGTTTTTTGTGCTCATCATACTGTGAAGAGATTTGTGACTGAAACAGAGCACAGACAGAGTTCATGCAGATAAAGGCATAATGAGGAAGGTTTCTGCCAGACTCATTCATTGGATTAAGAGAGCAGCTGCCAAAATACCATTACAAAGCAGCAAGCAGTTGTGCCTCTGGAGTCCCTCTAACCTCAAGGTTTATGATCCTTCAAAGGCTTGCTGTGGTGCATAAACCTACTATTCGGCCACCTCTAAACAGTGTTCATGAGCAGAAACGGTTGCAGTGGGCCCAGACATACATGAAGACTAATTTTCAAACAGTCTTGTTTACTGATGAGTGTCGAGCAACCCTGGATGGTCCAGATGGATGGAGTAGTGGATGGTTGGTGGATTGCCACCATGTCGCAACAAGGCAATGACGTCAGCAAGGAGGTGGAGAAATCATGTTTTGGGCTGGAATCATGGGGAAATAGCTGGTGGGGCCCTTTAAGGTTCCTGAAGATGTGAAAATGACCTCTGTAAAGTAAATAGCGTTTCTGACTGACAACTTTCTTCCATGGTCTAAAAGCAGAAGTGTGCCTTCAGGAGCAAAAACATCTTCATGCATGACAATGCCCCATCTCATGCTGCAAATAATATCTCTGAGTCATTGGCTGCTATGGGCATAAAAGGAGATAAACTCTTGGTGTGGCCACCATCTTCCCCTGACCTCAACCCTATAGAAAGCCTTTGGAGTATCATCAAGCAAAAGATCTATGAGGGTGGGAGGCAGTTCACATCAAAACAGCAGCTCTGGGGGGCTATTCTGACTTCATGCAAAGACGTACAAGCAGAAACTCTCCAAAAACTCAAGAATGCAAGAATTGTGAAGATGATATCAAAGAAGGGGTCCTACGTAATATAACTTGGCCTGTTAGGATGTTTTCGAGTTAAATAGCTTTTTTGTTCAGTGAATGTGACCTCCTAATGCTGCAAATTCCACAAATAAGCATTTTCAGTTCTTTAAAACATATCAAATGTTTAGAAATTCTCCTGGGACCTAATAATTTGGAACAGTGCATTTTGAGTTTTTATTCATTTTGGAGATTATACTGTTATCATTGGAAGGTTTCTTCAATAAAATTCGATGTATAATCTAACAGGTGATGACTTTTATTAGACTGACTGTCATTTGCACTGACCATTTAGGAAAATCCGAGAAAAATGTCATCTGCATAATAATTTGGAACATAGTGTAGTTCCAAATATACTCCTATTTAATGTATATATGCAGCTATGGGATTACTCCATCCTACGTGCATTACTTTACAGCTATCTACATTAAACCTCATTTGCCAAGTGTTTGCCCATTCAGACATCTTATCTAGATCATTTTGTAATATTTTACTGTCAAGGTCATATTTTAGAATCCTGCATAGTTTATTGTCATCAGCAAAGACTCACACTTTACTCCCAATCCCATCCACAAGGTCATTAATAAAGAGGTTAAAAAGAATGAGTCTTGGCACAGATCCATGTAGTAACTCATTGTTGACTGCAAATAGATTCCCCCAGTCCTTGCTTCTGTAGCTTCAGTATAAGGCTGTTTTGTGGATCTGTATGAAATGCCTTTCCAAAGTCCAGATAAATCACATCAGCTGTAGAGTTGAGCGACCTTGACCTTTTTAGAGTCGAGCCGGGTTTCGCGAAACCCGACTATCTCAAAAGTCGGGTCGAGTGAAATCGGCCGATTATGACGTAAAGTCGGGATCGACCGAAACACGAAACCCAATGCAAGTCAATGGGGGAGCATAGTCGGCAGTGAGTGGGGGCCAGGAAAACACCTAGAGTGCCCATTTTAATGTCAAAACCATCCATTCTTCTTAATGAAGCTTGTCAAGCGTAATTTACCTTATAATAATTGGAAGGCATTTGAAATTGGGGGTCATTTGGCTAAAGTTGTGGTGGGTAGGGCTGGTTCAAGTAATTAGTGGGCCCAGGAAATCTGGACCACGTCACGGCAGTGGAGCAGGGAGAGGTAAGTATTTCAACTTTGCAAGTGCTGTGAACCTGAGCAAGCAGGGGGGGCCCACTCGTTGGCATTGGCACTGGCACAGGGCCCCTCAAAGTACAGCGGTGTGTTTGCACGGCGGGGGCGCCTCCCACCGGCAGCAACACTTTTGCGTACTATGAGAGGCCCTGTGCCAGTGACGTCGCCAACTAGTATTCCTCCCCCCACCTGATGAAGGAACCTGCACTTTCATCTGCACCTTCCTCTTTGTCCCCGTGTAAGGTGGTATGGTATGCGGGAAGAGCAACCTGACTTTCAGCAGGATCACAATGTTGTTGTGTAGCGTGCACGGGGAATGTTGCGTTATGGGTCAATGTACCAGCAGACTCATCTATCACTGTCTGGGCAATGGGCAGGATGAGGAGGAAACACAGATATAGGCCCAAAGAATAAAGTTGGCTAAATGCAGTTCAAAATTGGTAACACAGGAATAACCAGGGGGCATTGCAGTGGAGGACAACTGGAATGAGAGGCTGACACAGAGAGTAGGCCCAAATCAGTAAGTAGTCGAAATGCAGTTCAAAATTGGCAACCGTAGTAAACAGGCGGCACAGCTTTGTTCAGTGGAGGAGAACAGCAAGGAGTGGCAGACACCGATAGTAGGCCCCAACCCAACTAGTAGGCCAAATGCAGTCTAACATTAACAACTACTTAACGAGCGCCTGAAAACGGAATTTCAGGACAGGAAACCAGGAGAACAGCAAGGAGTGACAGACACCGATAGTAGGCCCCAAACCAACTAGTACGCCAAATGCAGTTGTTCCGTTTAACCACAATTTAATGAGAGCCTGAAGATAGAAGTTCAGGAAAGGCAACCTGGAGAACACCTTGGAGTGGAACACACCATCTCTCTACACCCCATACCCAATTTGTAGGCCTAATGCAGTGTAGTTTCCAACAACTACTAAACGAGAGCATGAAGATCGAAGCATTGGCGAGGAAATCTGGGGAACACCTTGGAGTGGAACACACCATCTCTCTACACCCCATACCCAATTTGTAGGCCTAATGCAGTGTAGTTTCCAACAACTATGAAACGAGAGCCGGAAGATCGAAGCTCAGGAAAGGCAACCTGGGGAACACCTTGGAGTGTAACAAACCCTCTCTCTACACCACGGAAGGGCTGATTCTTAGGAAGGAAGGCTGTCGGAAAGAAGCAGGGCGCGTCCGAGGGTGATTATATTCTTATTAGGTATATACTCACCCTCGGACGCGCCCTGCTTCTTTATTTGGAATGAATGTTTATTTGCAATGTGGTTTTGACTTACTCTATTTTTTTGGTAAATAATGATTTTATTATTTTCATTGTTTTGCATCTTCTTGGCAATAATATAAAGAAGACGCGACAGGACAACACTCGGTGGATGCCATATCTGTGTTTAAAATTGAAAAAACCTTTCAGTTAACTACTTGCAGGAGAAAGTTATTGTAGCTGGTGGCCATTTTTAGTACTGTACCAGATTTTTGTTGTATGTGTTTGTTTTTAATGTTAAAATGTCTGCATTTGATATCTCTCCAGTATTTTCTTTTTTATAAGCAAAATACTTATTTTTATATTTTCTGATGTTGGTTCCAGGGGTACACGGGCAGCAGTGGTGTGGTCAGTGGAGGCCTAGTGGAAGGAGTGACCGCAGACAGGCATCGAAGGCCTAAAATAATAACACATGGCTGTAGGCAATTTTAAATTGGTTCCAGGGGTACACGGGCAGCAGTGGTGTGGTCAGTGGAGGCCTAGTGGAAGGAGTGACCGCAGACAGGCATCGAAGGCCTAAAATAATAACACATGGCTGTAGGCAATTTTAAATTGGTTCCAGGGGTACACGGGCAGCAGTGGTGTGGTCAGTGGAGGCCTAGTGGAAGGAGTGACCGCAGACAGGCATCGAAGGCCTAAAATAATAACACATGGCTGTAGGCAATTTTAAATTGGTTCCAGGGGTACACGGGCAGCAGTGGTGTGGTCAGTGGAGGCCTAGTGGAAGGAGTGACCACAGACAGGCATCGAAGGCCTAAAATAATAACACATGGCTGTAGGCAATTTTAAATTGGTTCCAGGGGTACACGGGCAGCAGTGCCCTGGTCAGTGTAGTAGTAGTTGAAAGAATGGACCGCAGACAGGCATCGAAGGCCTAAAATAATAACACATGGCTGTAGGCAATTTTAAATTGGTTCCAGGGGTACACGGGCAGCAGTGGTGTGGTCAGTGGAGGCCTAGTGGAAGGAGTGACCGCAGACAGGCATCGAAGGCCTAAAATAATAATACATGGCTGTAGGCAATTTTAAATTGGTTCCAGGGGTACACGGGCAGCAGTGGTGTGGTCAGTGGAGGCCTAGTGGAAGGAGTGACCGCAGACAGGCATCGAAGGCCTAAAATAATAACACATGGCTGTAGGCAATTTTAAATTGGTTCCAGGGGTACACGGGCAGCAGTGGTGTGGTCAGTGGAGGCCTAGTGGAAGGAGTGACCACAGACAGGCATCGAAGGCCTAAAATAATAACACATGGCTGTAGGCAATTTTAAATTGGTTCCAGGGGTACACGGGCAGCAGTGGTGTGGTCAGTGGAGGCCTAGTGGAAGGAGTGACCGCAGACAGGCATCGAAGGCCTAAAATAATAACACATGGCTGTAGGCAATTTTAAATTGGTTCCAGGGGTACACGGGCAGCAGTGGTGTGGTCAGTGGAGGCCTAGTGGAAGGAGTGACCACAGACAGGCATCGAAGGCCTAAAATAATAACACATGGCTGTAGGCAATTTTAAATTGGTTCCAGGGGTACACGGGCAGCAGTGCCCTGTTCAGTGTAGTAGTAGTTGAAAGAATGGACCACAGACAGGCATCGAAGGCCTAAAATAATAACACATGGCTGTAGGCAATTTTAAATTGGTTCCAGGGGTACACGGGCAGCAGTGGTGTGGTCAGTGGAGGCCTAGTGGAAGGAGTGACCACAGACAGGCATCGAAGGCCTAACATAACAAAAATGTCAATACAATGGTATTGTCAGTGGCAGGCATTGAAGGATGTCAGCGCATAGACTAAACATTGGTGGAGCTGTGAGATAATTTTGCAAGTGGTAGAGCACTGTTTGAGGTGGGGTGGGGGGAAACTGTATTGTGGCCGGCGGTACAGGCCCAGGGCCCCTCATATTACAACGGTGTGTCTGACGTTGGGTGCGCACCACCACCGCCAGAGACACTTTATTGTACTAGGAGGGACCCAGTGGCAGTGCCGTCGACCAAAAGCGGGCTCACCCACCTCTTCAGACAAACTGCACTCTCACGGGTGCTGTCGCCAAGTGTCGATACCACGGCCCCGTGTGGGGAGTTTGGCCATTTAGTGAGGTGTAAACATGTCGTATGCTGGACAATCAGGTGCAGAAAATTACGAGATT
This sequence comes from Ranitomeya imitator, assembly GCF_032444005.1. Lineage (NCBI taxonomy): Eukaryota > Metazoa > Chordata > Amphibia > Anura > Dendrobatidae > Ranitomeya > Ranitomeya imitator. The sequence continues at coordinate 376,727,792 of NC_091285.1, forward strand.
GGAAAAGGCATTCAGAATAGTCCACACAGGCAAGACCTTTTCATAGGAAAGCTAGGTGTCAGCCGGGCAAGGTGGGGCAAAAGATTTCGAAATCCAGTTGTGGTTCATTTTAATGAAGGTTAGATCATCTACATTTTGGGTAGCCAGACGAGTCCTTTTTTCTGTTAATATTGAACCTGCAGCACTGAATACTCTTTCTGATAGGACACTAGCTGCCGGGCAAGCAAGCTCCTGCAATGCATATTCTGCCAATTCTGGCCAGGTGTCTAATTTTGATGCCCAGTAATCAAATGGGAATGACGGTTGAGGGAGAACATCGATAAGGGATGAAAAATAGTTTGTAACCATACTGGACAAATGTTGTCTCCTGTCACTTTGAATTGATGCTGCAGTACCTGTCCTGTCTGCGGTCATAGCAAAATCACTCCACAACCTGGTCAGAAAACCCCTCTGGCCAACGCCACTTCTGATTTCTGCCCCTCTAACTCCTCTGGTCTGCTGGCCCCTGCAGCTCGTGTGAGAACGATCACGGGCACTGTGTGCAGGGAATGCCAGAAGCAAACGGTCAACAAGAGTTGATTGTTTGGTTGCTAATATTAGTTCCAAGTTCTCATGTGGCATTATATTTTGCAATTTGCCTTTATAGCGAGGATCAAAGAGGCAGGCCAACAGTAATCGTCATCATTCATCATTTTAGTTATGCGTGTGTCCCTTTTGAGGATACGTAAGGCATAATCCACCATGTGGGCCAAAGTTCCAGTTCTCAAATCTGCGGTTGTGCTTGGTTGAGGGGCAGTTTCAGGCAAATCCACGTCACTTGTGTCCCTCAAAAAACCAGAACCCGGCCTTGCCGCGCCACCAATTTCCAGTGGCCCCGGAAAAGCTTCCTCATTAAAAATATAATCATCCCCATCATCCTCCTCGTCCTCCTCCTCCTCTTCGCCCGCTACCTCGTCCTGTACACTGCCCTGGCCAGACAATGGCTGACTGTCATCAAGGCTTTCCTCTTCCTCAGCTGCAGACGCCTGATCCTTTATGTGCGTCAAACTTTGCATCAGCAGACGCATTAGGGGGATGCTCATGCTTATTATGGCGTTGTCTGCACTGACCAGCCGTGTGCATTCCTCAAAACACTGAAGGACTTGACACATGTCTTGAATCTTCGACCACTGCACACCTGACAACTCCATGTCTGCCATCCTACTGCCTGCCCGTGTATGTGTATCCTCCCACAAAAACATAACAGCCCGCCTCTGTTCGCACAGTCTCTGAAGCATGTGCAGTGTTGAGTTCCACCTTGTTGCAACGTCTATGATTAGGCGATGCTGGGGAAGGTTCAAAGAACGCTGATAGGTCTGCATACGGCTGGAGTGTACGGGCGAACGGCGGATATGTGAGCAAAGTCCACGCACTTTGAGGAGCAGGTCGGATAACCCCGGATAACTTTTCAGGAAGCACTGCACCACCAGGTTTAAGGTGTGAGCCAGGCAAGGAATGTGTTTCAGTTGGGAAAGGGAGATGGCAGCCATGAAATTCCTTCCGTTATCACTCACTACCTTGCCTGCCTCAAGATCTACAGTGCCCAGCCACGACTGCGTTTCTTTCTGCAAGAACTCGGACAGAACTTCCGCGGTGTGTCTGTTGTCGCCCAAACACTTCATAGCCAATACAGCCTGCTGACGTTTGCCAGTACCTGCCCCATAATGGGAGACCTGGTGTGCAACAGTGGCAGCTGCGGATGGAGTGGTTGTGCGACTGCGGTCTGTGGACGAGCTCTCGCTTCTGCAGGAGGACGAAGAGGAGGAGGAGGGGGTGCGAACGGCTACAGCCAATTGTTTCCTAGACCGTGGGCTAGGCAGAACTGTCCCAAACTTGCTGTCCCCTGTGGACCCTGCATCCACCACATTTACCCAGTGTGCCGTGATGGACACGTAACGTCCCTCGCCATGCCTACTGGTCCATGCATCTTTTGTCAGATGCACCTTTGTGCTCACAGATTGCCTGAGTGCATGGACGATGCGCTCTTTAACATGCTGGTGGAGGGCTGGGATGGCTTTTCTGGAAAAAAAGTGTCGACTGGGTAGCTCGTAGCGTGGTACAGCGTAGTCCATCAGGGCTTTGAAAGCTTTGCTTTCAACTAACCGGTAGGGCATCATCTCTAACGAGATTAGTTTAGCTATGTGTGCGTTCAAACCCTGTGTACGCGGATGCGAGGCTAAGTACTTCCTTTTTCTAACCATAGTCTCATGTAGGGTGAGCTGGACTGGAGAGCTGGAGATCGTGGAACTAGCGGGGGTGCCGGTGGACATGGCAGACTGAGAGACGGTGGGAGATGGTATTGTTGCCACCGGTGCCCTAGATGCAGTGTTTCCTACTACGAAACTGGTGATTCCCTGACCCTGACGGCTTTGGCCTGGCAAAGAAACCTGCACAGATACTGCAGGTGGTGCGGAAAATGGTGGCCCTACACTGCCGGAAGGGATGTTGCGTTGCTGACTAGCTTCATTGGCCGAGGGTGCTACAACCTTAAGGGACGTTTGGTAGTTAGTCCAGGCTTGCAAATGCATGGTGGTTAAATGTCTATGCATGCAACTTGTATTGAGACTTTTCAGATTCTGTCCTCTGCTTAAGGTAGTTGAACATTTTTGACAGATGACTTTGCGCTGATCAATTGGATGTTGTTTAAAAAAATGCCAGACTGCACTCTTTCTAGCATCGGATACCTTTTCAGGCATTGCAGACTGAGCTTTAACCGAATGGCCACGCTGTCCTCCAACAGGTTTTAGCTTTGCCACGCGTTTTGGGCAAGATACGGGCCCGGCAGATGGAACCTGTTGCGATGTTGATGCCTGCTGCGGCCCCTCCTCCTCCGCTTCAGAACTACTGCCGCCTGCACCCTGTTCCCCCAATGGCTGCCAATCGGGGTCAAGAACTGGGTCATCTATTACCTCTTCTTGTAGCTCGTGTGCAACTTCGTCTGTGTCACCGTGTCGGTCGGTGGTATAGCGTTCGTGATGGGGCAACATAGTCTCATCAGGGTCTGATTCTTGATCAGCACCCTGCGAGGGCAATGTTGTGGTCTGAGTCAAAGGACCAGCATAGTAGTCTGGCTGTGGCTGTGCATCAGTGCACTCCATGTCAGATTCAACTTGTAATGGGCATGGACTGTTAACTGCTTCACTTTCTAAGCCAGGGACGGTATGTGTAAAGAGCTCCATGGAGTAACCCGTTGTGTCGCCTGCTGCATTCTTCTCTGTTGTTGTTTTTGCTGAAGAGGACAAGGAAGCGACTTGTCCCTGACCGTGAACATCCACTAACGACGCGCTGCTTTGACATTTACCAGTTTCACGAGAGGAGGCAAAAGAGCTAGAGGCTGAGTCAGCAAGATAAGCCAAAACTTGCTCTTGCTGCTCCGGCTTTAAAAGCGGTTTTCCTACTCCCAGAAAAGGGAGCGTTCGAGGCCTTGTGTAGCCAGACGACGAACCTGGCTCCACAGCTCCAGACTTAGGTGCAATATTTTTTTTCCCACGACCAGCTGATGCTCCACCACTACCACTACCCTCATTACCAGCTGACAATGAACGCCCCCGGCCACGACCTCTTCCACCATACTTCCTCATTGTTTTAAAAACGTAAACAAACTAACGGTATTTGTTGCTGTCACACAAATTACACGGTGAGCTATAACTTCAGTATGATTTAGCTACCCCTTTACAGGTGAGTGAGACCACAACGAAAATCAGGCACAATGTTACACACTCTGTTGTTGGTGGCAACAAATGAGAGAGATGCCACACACGCAGGACTGTCACTGAAGCACAAATGTAAATATTAATCTCCCACTGATTTGATTTTTTTTTTTTTTTCAGGGAGACTTTAGGAAAAAAAAAAATAGAATAAAATGATTTTTTCAGGAAGAATTTAGAAACCAAAGAAAATAAAATGATTTTTTCAGGGAGAATTTAGAAAACAAATAAAACAAAAAAAGGCTTTCTATGGCCCACTGAGTGAGAGATGACGCACACAGGAGTCAGGAGTGGCACACAAGCCCAGAGGCCAATATTTATCTCCCACTGATTGATGTAGTGATTTTTTCAGGTAGATTTTGGAACCCAAATCAAGCTACAAAAAATAATAGGCTTTCTATGGCCCACAATTGGAGAGAGAGAGAGAGATGGCACACCCAGGAGTCAAGACTGGCACACAAGCAGAAAGGGCAATATTAATCTCCCACTGATTTTTTTTTTTTTTTTTTTCAGGGAGACTTTAGGAAAAAAAAAAATAGAATAAAATGATTTTTTCAGGAAGAATTTAGAAACCAAATAAAATAAAATGATTTTTTCAGGGAGAATTTAGAAAACAAATAAAACAAAAAAAAGCCTTTCTATGGCCCACTGAGTGAGAGATGACGCACACAGGAGTCAGGAGTGGCACACAAGCCCAGAGGCCAATATTTATCTCCCACTGATTGATGTAGTGATTTTTTCAGGTAGATTTTGGAACCCAAAACAAGCTAAAAAAATAATAGGCTTTCTATGGCCCACAATTGGAGAGAGAGAGAGAGATGGCACACCCAGGAGTCAAGACTGGCACACAAGCAGAAAGGGCAATATTAATCTCCCACTGATTTTTTTTTTTTTTTTTTTTTTTCAGGGAGACTTTAGGAAAAAAAAAAATAGAATAAAATGATTTTTTCAGGAAGAATTTAGAAACCAAATAAAATAAAATGATTTTTTCAGGGAGAATTTAGAAAACAAATAAAACAAAAAAAAGGCTTTCTATGGCCCACTGAGTGAGAGATGACGCACACAGGAGTCAGGAGTGGCACACAAGCCCAGAGGCCAATATTTATCTCCCACTGATTGATGTAGTGATTTTTTCAGGTAGATTTTGGAACCCAAATCAAGCTAAAAAAATAATAGGCTTTCTATGGCCCACAATTGGAGAGAGAGAGAGAGATGGCACACCCAGGAGTCAAAACTGGCACACAAGCAGAAAGGGCATCTCCCACTGATTTGTTTTTTTTTTTTTTTTTTCAGGGAGACTTTAGGAAAAAAAAAAATAGAACAAAATGATTTTTTCAGGAAGAATTTAGAAACCAAATAAAATAAAATGATTTTTTCAGGGAGAATTTAGAAAACAAATAAAACAAAAAAAAAGGCTTTCTATGGCCCACTGAGTGAGAGATGACGCACACAGGAGTCAGGAGTGGCACACAAGCCCAGAGGCCAATATTTATCTCCCACTGATTGATGTAGTGATTTTTTCAGGTAGATTTTGGAACCCAAATCAAGCTAAAAAAATAATAGGCTTTCTATGGCCCACAATTGGAGAGAGAGAGAGAGATGGCACACCCAGGAGTCAAGACTGGCACACAAGCAGAAAGGGCAATATTAATCTCCCACTGATTTTTTTTTTTTTTTTTTTTTCAGGGAGACTTTAGGAAAAAAAAAAATAGAATAAAATGATTTTTCCAGGAAGAATTTAGAAACCAAATAAAATAAAATGATTTTTTCAGGGAGAATTTAGAAAACAAATAAAACAAAAAAAAGCCTTTCTATGGCCCACTGAGTGAGAGATGACGCACACAGGAGTCAGGAGTGGCACACAAGCCCAGAGGCCAATATTTATCTCCCACTGATTGATGTAGTGATTTTTTCAGGTAGATTTTGGAACCCAAATCAAGCTAAAAAAATAATAGGCTTTCTATGGCCCACAATTGGAGAGAGAGAGAGAGATGGCACACCCAGGAGTCAAGACTGGCACACAAGCAGAAAGGGCAATATTAATCTCCCACTGATTTTTTTTTTTTTTTTTTTTTCAGGGAGACTTTAGGAAAAAAAAAAATAGAATAAAATGATTTTTTCAGGAAGAATTTAGAAACCAAAGAAAATAAAATGATTTTTTCAGGGAGAATTTAGAAAACAAATAAAACAAAAAAAGGCTTTCTATGGCCCACTGAGTGAGAGATGACGCACACAGGAGTCAGGAGTGGCACACAAGCCCAGAGGCCAATATTTATCTCCCACTTTTTTTTTTTTGTTCCAGGGAAAATTTATAAACCCAATAAAAAAAATAATAAATAGGCTTTCTATGGCCCACTATCTGAGAGACAGAGAGAGATGGCACGCTTAGGACTGGCACACAAGCCCAAAGGCCAATATTAATCTCCCTTTTTTTTTAAGGGAGAATTTATAAAACCAAAAAAAAAAAATAAATAGGCTTTCTATGGCCCACTATTTGTGAGAGAGATGGCACGCTCAGGACTGGCACACAAGCCCAGAGGCCAATATTAATCTCCCACTTTTTTTTTTTTTTCCAGGGAAAATTTATAAACCCAATAAAAAAAAAATAAATAGGCTTTCTATGGCCCACTATCTGAGAGAGAGAGATGGCACGCTTAGGACTGGCACACAAGCCCAAAGGCCAATATTAATCTCCCACTGATTGATTTATTGAATTTTCAGGTAGATTTTAGAACCAAAATCAAGCAAAAAAATAAATAGGCTTTCTATGGCCCACTGAGTGAGTGATGATGCACACAGGAGTCAAGAGTGGCACACAAGCCCTGAGGCCAATATTTTTCTCCCACTGATTGATGTAGTGATTTTTTCAGGTAGATTTTATAACCCAAATCAAGCCAAAAAATAAATAGGCTTTCTATGGCCCACTGAGTGAGAGATGACACAGACAGGGATGGCACTCTAGCAGAAATGTCAATCTTAATCTCCCACAAAAAAAAAAAAAAAAACAGGGAGTGTCCTTCAATTACTATCTCCCTGCAGTAATCTCAGCCAGGTATGGCAGGCAGCAATAAGGAGTGGACTGATGCACAAATTAAATAAAAAGTGTGTACAAACCAAAAAGATAGCTGTGCAGAAAGGAAGGAACAAGAGGATTTGTGCTTTGAAAAAAGCAGTTGGTTTGCACAGCGGCGTACACACAGCAATGCAGCTATCAGGGAGCCTTCTAGGGCAGCCCAATGAGCTACAGCGCTGAGGGGGAAAAAAAAAAAAAATGTAGCTTCCACTGTCCCTGCACACCGAAGGTGGTGTTGGGCAGTGGAAATCGCTACAGCACAAGCGGTTTGGTGGTTAATGGACCCTGCCTAACGCTATCCCTGCTTCTGACGAAGCGGCAGCAACCTCTCCCTAAGCTCAGATCAGCAGCAGTAACATGGCGGTCGGCGGGAACTCCCCTTTATAGCCCCTGTGACGCCGCAGACAGCAAGCCAATCACTGCAATGCCCTTCTCTAAGATGGTGGGGACCAGGACCTATGTCATCACGCTGCCCACACTCTGCGTTTACCTTCATTGGCTGAGAAATGGCGCTTTTCGCGTCATTGAAACGCGACTTTGGCGCGAAAGTCGCGTACCGCATGGCCGACCCCGCACAGGGGTCGGATCGGGTTTCATGAAACCCGACTTTGCCAAAAGTCGGCGACTTTTGAAAATGAACGACCCGTTTCGCTCAACCCTAATCAGCTGCATTGCCAACATCCAGATTTGCACTCACCTCCTCATAGAAACTCAACATGTTAGTTATACATGGCTTATTCTTCATGAATCCAAGCTGGTTTTCAGTTATTATATTATTCTCTGCAATATATTGTATATCTGCAGGTAATTTCTTATAACCCTGATGAAGAGGGCCAGAGCCCTTGAAATGCATTGGTTTGCTGACTAGAGAGTACAAAGGAGGGCAACAAAATTAATAAAGGGGATGGGAGAACTACAATACCCAGATAGATTAATGAAATTAGGATTATTTAGTCTAGAAAAAAGACGACTGAGGGGCGATCTAATAACCATGAATAAGTATATAAGGGGACAATACAAATATCTCGCTGAGGATCTGTTTATACCAAGTAAGTTGACGGGCACAAGGGGGCATTCTTTGCATGTAGAGGATAGAAGGTTTTTCCACCAACATAGAAGAGGATTCTTTACTGTTAGGGTGGTGAGAATCTGGAATTGCTTGCCTGAGGAGGTGGTGATGGCGAACTCAGTCGAGGGGTTCAAGAGAGGCCTGGATGTCTTCCTGGAGCAGAACAATATTGTATCATACAATTATTAGGTTCTGTAGAAGGACGTAGATCTGGGGATTTATTATGATGGAATAAAGGCTGAACTGGATGGACAAATGTCTTTTTTCGGCCTTACTAACTATGTTACTATGTTACTATACTAACACACCTGTCCTCTTTAGCCCCGTAGCGTGGTGACGTCACCAGTAGCTCCGCCCACCCTCTCCGACCGCTACCTCAGCGCTGCATCCGGCCGGGGCACGCGAGGTCTCGTGGTCGCACGGCTTCTGCCGCCACTCTCTCCTTAACCCACCGCTCTGTCATCGTGGTACACATAGCGGGGGCTCAGACTTTCCGGAACCGCTTCACTCCGCACTCAGCACTGCAGTGAGTACAGCATATTTTATGTGCACATAGCAATTGTGGCATATTAGTGCTCCAACATACTAGGGGAGCATCTCTCCTCATCTCAACATATGGGCAATCAATTCTAATCACAGTAATCCTTGTCAGCCAGCAACTGAAGGTCATCTTACTATCTTAACCTAACGGAATCCTGCGCTACTCCCACCAGCAGTAAGTTTATTGTGTACTGGGAAAACTAGACCGCATTTATTAAAACCACACCTATAAAGGTTGTACATTTATTTAAGCAGGGGCATCTACTATAAACCTCTGAAGATTAAGCAACCGTGGTCATCACAATACCCGCATCAATTGCAGATACACTGGGATCACGTCTCTTCATTGCACATTTCCATTTAATATCTGAGTGAGTATATATTATAAATCTATTGATGAACAAAGAAACAAAAGCGGAACGGCACTGTCCCCAACTTAGAGGCTTAACTTAGACCACTAACAGGGCGTACTGGTCACGAGCATAATATTGCGCCGCCATATAATCCAGACCTTAGGTGCTCCTCTGAAACTAGACGTCCATCTGTACAATCCACATATAAGAAATGATGTGGGCACTCACCGGTCTTCACAAGATTCAAACCTTTATTGGTAACAAGTCCACATAAAATTCATGGCCGGAGCTGAGGGAGCCGCAGAAGCGCAAGCACAGCACGAAACGGCCGTCGTCCCCGATCTCCCCTGCTCACACGAGCTGCGGCTCCTGTTATGATATGGTGGTCTAGGAGCAACATGGAACAAGCTCTGAAGGAAGTGGTAACTGTACTGACCGCAGTCCCTAAGCTCAACACAACACTAGAAGTAGCCGTGGAATGCTCCTAATTCTCCCTAGGCATCTCATCACAGCCTAAGAGCTAACTACCCCTAAAGATAGAAGCAGGAAAGCTATCTTGCCTTAGAGAAAATCCCCAAAGGATAGATTAGCCCCCCACAAATAATGACTGTGAGTGGAGAGGCAAAAGACATACACAGAATGAAACCAGGATGAGCACAGGAGGCCAGTCTAACTAAATAGATAGGACAGGATGGAATACTGTGCGGTCAGTATAAAACACTACAAAAATCCACGCAGAGTTAACAAAAAAAATCTCCACACCTGACTAAAGGTGTGGAGGGTAAATCTGCTTCCCAGAGCTTCCAGCAAGACAGAATTAATTCATACTTATAACGCTGGACAAACATAGAAAGCACTGAACGGATAAGTCCACAATCTGTGAACAGAAAAGCGCAAGCAAAAACTTAGCTTTGCTGAACTGGTCAGGATAACAGGGAAATCCAAAGAAATGTGAATCCAACCAGGAACCATTTACAAGTGGCACTGGCTGAAGGAACAGCCAGGCCTAAATAGCCGAGCAGAAGAGACGATAAGTGGAGGCAGCTGATGACAGCTAACTCCAAGAAGCAGCCATACCACTAGAAACAACAAGAGGGAGCCCAAGAGCAGAACTCACCAAAGTGCCACTTACAGCCACCGGAGGGAGCCCAAGAGCGGAATTCACAACAGGCTCCCTCACCTCCGGCCATGAATTTTATGTGGACTTGTTACCAATAAAGGTTTGAATCTTGTGAAGACCGGTGACTGAGTGCCCACATCATTTCTTATATGTGGATTGTACTTATAAATCTATTTAGTCTCACTATATTCAGCAATACAAACATTTACTCTTTTTTTTTTCTCTCTCCTCATTCCCCTAAGATTCTGGTAGTACTTTAAGGACCTATTACAACATCCACTGCATAACCAATGATTACTCATTAAGTAAGTGCTCTCTTATTCATTTATTCATCTATTTTTCATTTTATTGTTCGTTTTTGTAGACAGCGCAGGTGAATATCACTCTTTTTCATTTCTTATAATGCCCTCAAAAACTTTGCACACCTACCGATGTCAGGCTTACCGGACAGTAGTTGCCTAGATCCACCTTCTTACCTTTCTTATATATTTGTACCATGTGAGCCATCATCCAATCATGTGGTACCACCCCTGTTACAAGAGAGTCTAAGAATATTAGATACAGTGGTCTGTCAATTACTGAGCTTAATTCACTCAGTATCCGTGGATGAATGCCATCTGGGCCGGCGAATTTGTCAATGTTTAATTTACTCAGATGCAGGCATACTTCTTTTTGTGTGAAGCTAGTTATATCGAGTGGTGAACTTTGATTTTTGCCTTGATGAATGATCCCTGGAACAGTCAGTTCATTGGTGATTATCTTATTACCGTATTTTAAGGGGCATATACCATCTTTCTGGCATTGAAATATTTATAAAAAATGTTTGGATTTATCATAATGTTGCTGGCGATTTGTTTCTCTGTGGTAACTTTGCTAGCTTGACTTTTTTTAACATTTCTTATTGAGGTCTTTATACTCCTGAAATGCAATTTATGTATTCAAGATTTTGAATGCCCTTTGTTTTAGTCTTATTAAACTATGAACTGTCTTAGTTATCCAAAATGATTTATGTTTATTCTTTGACATTTTACTACCAGAGGAAGATATAAGTTTTCTGCAGGATTCCAGTATTATTTCCTTAACCCCTTCACGACATGCGCCGTACTAGTACTGCGCCGCGTGCCGTGTCACCCCCTTTGATGTGGGCTCCGGCGGTGAGCCCACATCAAAGTCGCGACATGTCAGCTGTTTTGTACAGCTGACATGTGCGCGCAATAGCGGTGGGTGAAATCGCTATTCACCCGCCGCTATTAACCTGTTGAATGCCGCTGTCAAACGCAGATAGCGACTTTTAACTGGTGCTTCCGGCCGGGCGGCCGGAAATGATGTCATAACCGACCCCGTCACATGATCGGGGGTCGGTGATGCATCAGGAAGGTAACCATAGAGGTCCTTGAGACCTCTATGGTTACTGATGCCGGCCTGCTGTGAGCGCCCCCCTGTGGTCGGCGCTCACAGCACACCTGCATTTCAGCTACATAGCAGCGATCATCAGATCGCTGCTATGTAGCAGAGCCGATCAGACTATGCCAGCTTCTAGCCTCCCATGGAGGCTATTGAAGCATGGCACAAGTAAAAAAAAAATGTTTTTAAAAATATGAAAAAATATAAAAAATATAAAAGTTTAAATCACCCCCCTTTCGCCCCATCCTAAATAAAACAATTTAAAAAAAAAAAAACTACACGTATTTGGTATCGCCGCGTTCAGAATCGCCCGATCTATCAATAAGAAAAAGTATTAACCTGATCGCTAAACAGCGTAGCGAGAAAAAAATCCGAAACACCAGAATTACGTTTTTTTGGTCGCCGTGACATTGCATTAAAATGCAATAACGGGCGATCAAAAGAACGTATCTGCACCGAAATGGTATCATTAAAAATGTCAGCTTGGCACGCAAAAAATAAGCCCTCAACCCACCTCAGATCACGAAAAATGGAGACGCTTCGGGTATCGGAAAATGGCACTTTTTTTTTTTTTAAGCAAAGTTTAGAATTTTTTTTCACCACTTGGATAAAAAATAACCTAGACATGTTAGATGTCTAGGAACTTGTAATGACCTAGAGAATCACAGTGGCAGGTTAGTTTTAGCATTTAATGAACCTAGCAAAAAAGCCAAGCAAAAAACAAGTGTGGGATTGCACTTTTTTTGCAATTTCACCGCACTTGGAATTTTTTCCTGTTTTCTAGTAAAAGACATGGTAAAACCAATGATGTCGTTCAAAATTACAACTCGTCCCGCAAAAAATAAGCCCTCACATGACCATATTGATGGAAAAATAAAAAAGTTATGGCTCTGGGAAGGAGGGAAGTGAAAAATGAAAATGCAAAAACGAAAAAGGGCCACGACTTGAAGGGGTTAAAAATTACCCTTTTTAGGTTCGGTATCAACAGTTACCATGACATGGTGTTAGGGCTGGTGGAACCACTGTGCAGACACCTGCTGCTCGGTAATGGTGGATAGTATATGGCGGTATAATATGAACACACACAGGTTAGCTACATCTGGTATGTAAGGAGGTGAACCCTGCTGCGTCACAGGGCTGCAATAATGCAGAGTGAATGCTAGTGTTTGGTTACAGGACTCTACATCAAGGACAAAGGGTTAGAGTCCCTATAGACCCACTAGCGCTCGGCGACGCAGCTTTAGTGCGAGGTGAAAACTAAATGCTAATAGATTTAGCGCACTAGGTGAGAGCAACCAAGGGAGCAACCAAAGTTGAGAAGTGGGGAATGAACTAGCGATAATAGTCAATGAACCCCATAAAGCGCTGCACCACTTTAAGAAAATGGGGTTCCTGCCAGTCCATCACAGCTTGTAGCTTGGCAAGATCCATGGCTATACAGGTCCTTCTCAAAAAATTAGCATATAGTGTTAAATTTCATTATTTACCATAATGTAATGATTACAATTAAACTTTCATATATTATAGATTCATTATCCACCAACTGAAATTTGTCAGGTCTTTTATTGTTTTAATACTGATGATTTTGGCATACAACTCCTGATAACCCAAAAAACCTGTCTCAATAAATTAGCATATTTCACCCATCCAATCAAATAAAAGTGTTTTTTAATAACAAACAAAAAAACCATCAAATAATAATGTTCAGTTATGCACTCAATACTTGGTCGGGAATCCTTTGGCAGAAATGACTGCTTCAATGCGGCGTGGCATGGAGGCAATCAGCCTGTGACACTGCTGAGATGTTATGGAGGCCCAGGATGCTTCAATCGCGGCCTTAAGCTCATCCAGAGTGTTGGGTCTTGCGTCTCTCAACTTTCTCTTCACAATATCCCACAGATTCTCTATGGGGTTCAGGTCAGGAGAGTTGGCAGGCCAATTGAGCACAGTAATACCATGGTCAGTAAACCATTTACCAGTGGTTTTGGCACTGTGAGCAGGTGCCAGGTCGTGCTGAAAAATGAAATCTTCATCTCCATAATGCATTTCAGCCGATGGAAGCATGAAGTGCTCCAAAATCTCCTGATAGCTAGCTGCATTGACCCTGCCCTTGATGAAACACAGTGGACCAACACCAGCAGCTGACATGGCACCCCACACCATCACTGACTGTAGGTACTTGACACTGGACTTCAGGCATTTTGGCATTTCCTTCTCACCAGTCTTCCTCCAGACTCTGGCACCTTGATTTCCGAATGACATGCAAAATTTGCTTTCATCAGAAAAAAGTACTTGGGACCACTTAGCAACAGTCCAGTGCTGCTTCTCTGTAGCCCATTTCGGCACCTGTAGCCCATTTCCTGCACACGCCTGTGCACGGTGGCTCTGGATGTTTCCACACCAGACTCAGTCCACTGCTTCCTCAGGTTCCCCAAGGTCTGGAATCGGTCCTTCTCCACAATCTTCCTCAGGGTCCGGTCTCCTCTTCTCGTTGTACAGCGTTTTCTGCCACATTGTTTCCTTCCAACAGACTTACCATTGAGGTGCCTTGATACAGCACTCTGGGAACAGCCTATTTGTTGAGAAATTTCTTTCTGGGTCTTACCCTCTTGCTTGAGGGTGTCAATGATGGCCTTCTTGACATCTGTCAGGTCGCTAGTCTTACCCATGATGGGGGTTTTGAGTAATGAACCAGGCAGGGAGTTTATAAAAGCCTCAGGTATCTTTTGCATGTGTTTAGAGTTAATTAGTTGATTCAGAAGATTAGGGTAATAGGTCGTTTAGAGAACCTTTTCTTGATATGCTAATTTATTGAGACAGGTTTTTTGGGTTATCAGGAGTTGTATGCCAAAATCATCAGTATTAAAACAATAAAAGACGTGACAAATTTCAGTTGGTGGATAATGAATCTATAATATATGAAAGTTTAATTGTAATCATTACATTATGGTAAATAATGAAATTTAACACTATATGCTAATTTTTTGAGAAGGACCTGTATATCCATGGCAGGATTTCCGGGGCTATATCATCTCCATGGGTGGAGATGATACAGCCCAGGAAAGGCAAGGACTCCTGTTCAAACACACACTTCTCCTACTTGGCATAGAGGGAGTTTGCCCATAGGAGGTCGAAGACTTTGCAAACATCTCTCCGGGGGGAGTCTATATCAGGAGAGTAGATGAAAATATCATCCACATAGACTACAACAGAGGTGGTGAGCATATCCTAGAAGATATCATTTACAATGTCTTGGAAAATGGTAGGGGAATTACAGAGCCCAAAGGGCATCACTAGACACTCGTGGCCGTCCCTGGTGTTAAATGCCATCTTCCATTTGTCCCCCTCACGGATGCGAATCATGTTGAAAGCACCCCGCAGATTAAGCTTGGTAAAAACCCTCGCTCCCCGCAATCTATCAAACATCTCAGATATCAGGGGCACAGGATACTTTTTCTTAACGGTAATGGCATTAAGACTCCTGTAATCTATGCATGGACATAAATCTCCTTTCTTCTTCTGCACGAAGAAGAACCCACCCCTGCAGGTGACACTGACTTCCTAATGAATCCAGATTCTCCAGAATGTACTCGGTCATGGCCTCCATCTCCGGAAGAGATAGGGAATAGACTCGACTCCGTGGAGGCTCTGCATTGGGCAAGAGGTCAATAGTACAGTCATAAGGGCATTGAGGTGGAAGGGTCTCTGCAGCCATCTTGGAGAACATGTCTGTATATGGACAATAGTGTTTAGGGAGAGAGGAAAGATCTGCGGGTACCTCTGTAGTAGCAACCTGAATGCACTCCCTCTGACATTTGCACTCACAGGATTCACTCCATCCCAAAATTTTCCCTGTGGACCACTCTATATGAGGGAATGGTAATGTAACCAGGGTATCCCAAACAGGACCTCATCAATTCCCTCAGGACTGACAAGCAGGGAGATAATTTCCTGAAGGGACGGTGACATAAAAAGGGTAAATGGATTGGTTTGGTGTGTTATCTGTGAGGGTAGTGTCGACCTGTTTACCACTCGTACGGTCACTGGTTTGACGAGCATCACCAGGGGTATTGCATGCCTTTGGACAAAGGCAGATGACATGAAGTTGACCTCCGCCCCGGAATCCACACAAGGCTCAACCGTATGAGTGGATGGGCTTATGGTTATTGTCCTCTTGAAGAACAGTTTGGAGTAAAATGCCGCCGTGACTAGTGAACCACCTCCTGCGCTCACTAAACAGGGACATTTTCCCAACCGCTGAGAACATCTGGAGGCAAGATGTCCTGGCTGCCGGCAGACATGGCAGACCTTGAGTGTGCGAGCGGTCCGGAACTTAGATCCCGCTCGTGACACCTCCAAGGCCTCATGTGGCTTGGATGCCTGAACCGGAGATTACAGAGATTTGGCGAAGGTGGGAGCCAGCCGAAACCTCTGCCTTCTACTTCAATTAGCTCCTCCATTGTGATGGGAATTTCCCTATTGGCCAAAGTATCCTTCAAATGGTCAGCCAGCCCCCTCCAAAATACTGGGATGAGGACTTTATCCGGCCACTCCAGCTCTGATGCTAATGTCCGGAAATGGATGGCAAAATGGCTGACCATGGATGAGCCCTGTGTCAGTGCCAGCAGTTGGAGCGCCTTATCATGGGTGACTCGAGGTCCCAAAAAGATCTGTTTCAGAGTGCTCAGGAACCGTGGAGTATCCTGCACCACATGATCGTTGTGCTCCCACAGTGGCATGGCCCACTCCAATGCCCTGTCCGACAGGAGGGATATTATGAATCCCACCTTGGCCCGCTCTGAGGGGAAACATGCAGCCAGGAGCTCAAGGTGGATAGCACACTGGCTCACTAATCCTCTACATTACTTTCTATCACCAGAAAACGTATCTGGAAACTGGAGGTGGGATAAGGTCGAAACAGGGGTGGCAGTGGACAAACTAGCTGCAGCCATGTTAGCAGCCTGAACAGCAACTACGGTAACATCCACAGCTGAGGTTGTGAGCTAGAGATCCAAGAACCTGCCCTCTAGCTGCTGGATGTACTGCTGCAGTCGCTGTTTATGTGCCATTACTAGCCAGATCATGGTGCTAGTATATTGCTAGTGCTGGCGGAAGGCATCAAACAATATTAAGGAAGATGTAAGGTGCGTTCGCAGCCCAGGGTCCATCGTGCAGAGATGACCCCTCTAGCTCGGTAATGGCGGACAGTATATGGCAGTATAATGTGAATACTTATGGGTTAGTTTCACCCGGTATGTAAGGAGGCAAACCCTTTTGCGTCAAAGGGCCGCAACTGCGGTGCCAGGGGAAAACTAAATACTAATAAATTTAGCGCACTACTTGTGTGCAGTGCCGCTATGGCGGACGCCACTAACCACCCGAACTAGGCCATGGAAAGTGTACAAGTTGTGCACAGCGCCGCACTGACAAACGCTGCTGAAATGAAGCAGTATTTCGTGTTCTTGTGCTGGATTGCACTATCTGGTGCTAGTCAGCTCCAAACACACACAACAACAGTAGGGAAAGTGATAATTAGGTGCTTTCACCAGATAACATACACGCATGTACACACGATATTAGGCTTATACTAGCTCATGGCTGAGCTGCCATGCAAACCTTTTATAGATGCAGCCTTCCGGGACCTTCCCAGTGGTCCAATCAGAGCCGCTACAGGACCTGAACATGTGACCTCCAATGAGAGGTCATCCCACGAACATGCTCAGTAGATGAAAAGCAGGACTTAGTCCCTAGAGCGTCTGCTCACCGCTGATCAATGCTGGTTACAATGGCTGAATCTGGGACGGCAGCAGTGACCAGACGCACAGTATCAGCTTGAGCCAGATGCTGGGACTGACATCTCTGCTGAGCAGACTCCTCTTCACCTGGGGAAGAATGGGAGAATGCAGAGGACATGGTTAAAGATTCCCCCTGTGCTGCAGCAGGAACTCAATACCTAATACATGGTACTAGTCTACACGATTAAGCTCTTCCCTTATTTTGTTGAAATCAGCTTTCCTAAAGTTCCAGGTTTTGGCATTTTCCGTTTTGAAAGTTTGATTTAAAATTACATTGAAGCTTGCCATATTATGGTAATTGCATCCCAAATTATGAGAAGCTATATGAAGCTAAATTCCCTTAGTGAAATGAAAGAGGCAACCCCTCACTTTAGTTTTGTTGAATTATTTGCCATTCACTTTTGGCTAGATCTAAAATTGTTATTGTAATTGAAATAGTGTTTCACAAAATTGCCAAATGTAGAGAAAATCTCACTTTAGAACACAAATACACAACCTCTTTGTAATGAATAGTTAACATGCAAGCAGACACTTTTATATATTTTAACTTAAATTATTACGTCTCACTATCAACTAAATACTAAACTTCTGATTATTACTAAACTGCAAAATGTGTTTTAAGATTAAGCATTTTTATGTTTTGTATCAATATCTACAGCACTTTGCAAAATACAGATGTAGTTACACTGCTGACTTAGAATGATTTACTAGTAATACAGTACCATTATGATAAGTATTATTATTTTCTTTAATGTAACCTTATAATGTACAGAACTTGAAGATATCAATTTTTCAAAGACCACTTACCATATATACTCATGTAATATACAAGCTGAGAATTTCAGCACATTTTTTGTGCTGAAAGCACCCCCCTTGGCTTATACACAAGTCATGGTCCAGAAAGCCGTCAGGGGAGGGGGAGTGCTGCAGCTGGCGGCTTCCAGAAGACATCAATACTCACCCTCGGTCACTACTTCTTCATCCCTGCACTTCTGACCCAGCGTCAGCAGCTCTTTCCTGTTCCTGTGCTCAGCGGTCAGGTGGTACCTCTCATTAAGGTCATAAATATGGACAAAACTCCACTCCAATAGGCGGGGAGCGCATATTCATGACCTTAATGAGCGGTACCACGTGACCACTCAGCACAGGAAGAAGTGCAGTGCCGGGACAATGGAGATGCAGGGACACTCAGCAACAGAGCGAGGAGGGTGAGTATGACAGGGGAGGATGGAGGAGCCATATATACAATGATGAGACCGGGGGAGCCGAGCATACAAGGATGGGACTGGGGAGCCGAGTATACAAGGATGGGACCAGGGGAGCTGAGATTACAAGGATGGGACCGGGAGAGCCGAGCATACAAGGATGGGACGGGGGGAGCCAAGCATACAAGGATGGGACTGGGGAGCAGAGCCATGCATGCAAGGATGATACCAGGGAAGCCGAGCCATGCATACAAGGAAGGGACCGGGGGAGCTGAGCATACAAGGATGGGACTGGGGGAGCCGAGTATACAAGGATGGGACCGGGGGAGCTAAGCACACAAGGATGGGACTGGGGAGCAGAGCCATGCATGCAAGGATGATACCAGGGGGAGCCAAGCCATGCATACAAGGAAGGGACAGGGGGAGCTGAGCCATGCATACAAGGATGGGATGGGGAGCCATGCATACAACAGGGGGAGCCACAGAGAGCAGGACAGGACAGGGGGAACTACACGTACCGGGATAGGGATAAGGGGACAATAAATACCCAATAAATACTCGAGTCAATAAGGTTACCCAGTTTTCAATGGCAAAATTAGGTGCCTCAGCTTATACTCAGGTCGGCTTTTACTCGAGTATATATGGTATATTTAGAGAATGGTTGGTGGAGTGGTCAGAGCATGCAGAAAGTCTGATCACTGCAAAATATGCTGAAAGCATTTATTTTCTTGTCTAGACTAGGGTTGAGCGAAACGGGTCGAACATTTTCAAAAGTCGCCGACTTTTGGCGCAGTCGAGTTTCATGAAACCCGATCCGACCCCTGTGCGTGGTCGGCCATGCGGTACGCGACTTTCGCGCCAAAGTCGCGTTTCAATGACGCGAAAAGCGCCATTTCTCAGCCAATGAAGGTAAACGCAGAGTGTGGGCAGCGTGATGACATAGGTCCTGGTCCCCACCATCTTAGAGAAGGGCATTGCAGTGATTGGCTTGCTGTCTGCGGCGTCACAGGGGCTATAAAGGGGAGTTCCCGCCGACCGCCATGTTACTGCTGCTGATCTGAGCTTAGGGAGAGGTTGCTGCCGCTTCGTCAGAAGCAGGGATAGTGTTAGGCAGGGTCCATTAACCACAAAACCGCTTGTGCTGTAGCGATTTCCACTGCCCAACACCACCTTCGGTGTGCAGGGACAGTGGAAGCTCCTTTTTTTTTTTTTTTCCTCAGCGCTGTAGCTCATTGGGCTGCCCTAGAAGGCTCCCTGATAGCTGCATTGCTGTGTGTACGCCGCTGTGCAAACCAACTGCTTTTTTCAAAGGACAAATCCTCTTGTTCCTTCCTTTCTGCACAGCTATCTTGTTTGTTTGTCCACACTTTTTATTTAATTTGTGCATCAGTCCACTCCTTATTGCTGCCTGCCATACCTGGCTGAGATTACTGCAGGGAGATAGTAATTGAAGGACAGTTCCTTTTTTTTTTTTTTTTTTTTTTGTGGGAGATTAAGATTGACATTTCTGCTAGAGTGCCATCTCTGTCTGTGTCATCTCTCACTCAGTGGGCCATAGAAAGCCTATTTATTTTTTTGCTTGATTTGGGTTCCAAAATCTACCAGAAAAAATCACAACATCAATCAGTGGGAGAAAAATATTGGCCTCAGGGCTTGTGTGCCACTCATTACTCCTGTGTGTGCCATCTCTCACTCAGTGGGCCATAGAAAGCCTATTAATTTTTTTGCTTGATTTGGGTTCTAAATTCTACCTGAAAAAATCAATAAATCAATCAGTGGGAGATTAATATTGGCCTTTGGGCTTGTGTGCCAGTCCTGAGCGTGTCATCTCTCTCACAAATAGTGGGCCATAGAAAGCCTATTTATTTTTTTGGTTGATTTGGGTTCATAATTCTACCTGAAAAAATCAATCAATCAATCAGTGGGAGATTAATATTGGCCTTTGGGCTTGTGTGCCAGTCCTAAGCGTGCCATCTCTCTCTCTCAGATAGTGGGCCATAGAAAGCCTATTTATTATTATTTTTTTTATTGGGTTTATAAATTTTCCCTGGAAAAAAAAAAAAATGGGAGATTAATATTGGCCTCTGGGCTTGTGTGCCAGTCCTGAGCGTGCCATCTCTCTCACAGATAGTGGGCCATAGAAAGCCTATTAATTTTTTTGCTTGATTTGGGTTCCATAATCTACCAAAAAAAATCACTAAATCAATCAGTGGGAGATTAATATTGGCCTCTGGGCTTGTGTGCCACTCCTGACTCCTGTGAGCGTCATCTGTCACTCAGTGGGCCCTAGAAAGCCTATTTTTTGTTTTATTTGTTTTCTAAATTTTCCCTGAAATAATCATTTTATTTTCTTTGGTTTCTAAATTATTCCTGAAAAAAATCATTTTTTTTGTATTTTTTTTTCTCTAAAGTCTCCCTGAAAAAAAAAAAAAAAAATCTGTGGGAGATTCATATTGCCCCTTCTGCTTGTGTGCCAGTCTTGACTCCTGGGTGTGCCATCTCTCTCTCTCTCCCCAATTGTGGGCCATTGAAAGCCTATTAATTTTTTTGCTTGATTTGGGTTCCAAAATCTACCAAAAAAAATAACTAAATCAATCGGTGGGAGATTAATATTGGCCTCTGGGCTTGTGTGCCATTCCTGACTCCTGTGTGCGTCCTCTCTCACTCAGTGGGCCCTACAAAGCCTTTTTTTTTTTTTTTTCCTAAATTCTCCCTGAAACAATCATTTCATTTTATTTGTTTTATAAATTCTTCTGTAAAAAATAATTTTTTTTTAATTTTTTTTTTTTCTGAAGTCTCCCTTTTAAAAAAAACAAACACAAATCAGTGGGAGATAAATATTTACATTTGCGCTTCAGTGACAGTCCTGCGTGTGTGCCATCTCATTTGTTGCCAACAACAACAGAGTGTGTAACATTGTGGCTGATTTTCGTTGTGGTCTCACCCACCTGTAAAGGGGTAGCTAAATCATACTGAAGTTATAGCTCACCGTGTAAGTTGTGTGACAGCAACAAATACCGTTCGTTTGGTAACGTTTTTAAAACAATGAGGAAGTCTGGTGGAAGAGGTCGTGGCCGGGGGCGTTCATTGTCAGCTGGTAATGACGGTAGTGGTAGTGGTGGAGCATCAGGTGGTCGTGGGAAAAAAAATATTGCACCTAAGTCTGGAGCTGTGGAGCCAGGTTCGTCGTCTGGCTACACAAGGCCTCGAACCCTCCCTTTTCTGGGAGTAGGAAAACCGCTGTTAAAGCTGGAGCATCAAGAGCAAGTTTTGGCTTATCTTGCTGACTCAGCCTCTAGCTCTTTTGCCTCCTCTCGTGAAACTGGTAAAAGTAAAAGCAGCGCGTCGTTAGTGGATGTTCACGGTCAGGGACAAGTCGCTTCCTTGTCCTCTTCAGCAAAAACAACAACAGAGAAGAATGCAGCAGGCGACACAACGGGTTACTCCATGGAGCTCTTTACACATACCGTCCCTGGCTTAGAAAGTGAAGCAGTTAACAGTCCATGCCCATTACAAGTTGAATCTGACATGGAGTGCACTGATGCACAGCCACAGCCAGACTACTATGCTGGTCCTTTGACTCAGACCACAACATTGCCCTCGCAGGGTGCTGATCAAGAATCAGACCCTGATGAGACTATGTTGCCCCATCACGAACGCTATACCACCGACCGACACGGTGACACAGACGAAGTTGCACACAAGCTACAAGAAGAGGTAATAGATGACCCAGTTCTTGACCCCGATTGGCAGCCATTGGGGGAACAGGGTGCAGGCGGCAGCAGTTCTGAAGCGGAGGAGGAGGGGCCGCAGCAGGCATCAACATCGCAACAGGTTCCATCTGCCGGGCCCGTATCTTGGCCAAAACGCGTGGCAAAGTCAAAACCTGTTGGAGGACAGCGTGGCCATCCGGTTAAAGCTCAGTCTGCAATGCCTGAAAAGGTATCCGATGCTAGAAAGAGTGCAGTCTGGCATTTTTTTAAACAACATCCAATTGATCAGCACAAAGTAATCTGTCAAAAATGTTCAACTACCTTAAGCAGAGGGCAGAATCTGAAAAGTCTCAATACAAGTTGCATGCATAGACATTTAACCACCATGCATTTGCAAGCTTGGACTAACTACCAAACGTCCCTTAAGGTTGTAGCACCCTCGGCCAATGAAGCTACTCATCAACGCAACATCCCTTCCGGCAGTGTAGGGCCACCATTTTCTGCACCACCTGCAGTATCTGTGCAGGTTTCTTTGCCAGGCCAAAGCAGTCAGGGTCAGGGAATCTCCAGTTTCGTAGTAGGAAACACTGCATCTAGGGCACCGGCGGCAACAATGCCATCTCCCACCGTCTCTCAGTCTGCCATGTCCACCGGCACCCCCGCTAGTTCCACGATCTCCAGCTCTCCAGTCCAGCTCACCCTACATGAGACTATGGTTAGAAAAAGGAAGTACTTAGCCTCGCATCCGCATACACAGGGTTTGAACGCCCACATAGCTAGACTAATCTCGTTAGAGATGATGCCCTACCGGTTAGTTGAAAGCGAAGCTTTCAAAGACCTGATGGACTACGCTGTACCACGCTACGAGCTACCCAGTCGACACTTTTTTCCAGAAAAGCCATCCCAGCCCTCCACCAGCATGTTAAAGAGCGCATCGTCCATGCACTCAGGCAATCTGTGAGCACAAAGGTGCACCTGACAACAGATGCATGGACCAGTAAGCATGGCCAGGGACGTTACGTGTCCATCACGGCACACTGGGTAAATGTGGTGGATTCAGGGTCCACAGGGGACAGCAAGTTTGGGACAGTTCTGCCTAGCCCACGGTCTAGGAAACAGTTGGCTGTAGCCGTTCGCACCCCCTCCTCCTCCTCCTCCTCCTCGTCCTCCTGCAGAAGCGAGAGCTCGTCCACAGACCGCAGTCGCACAACCACTCCATCCGCAGCTGCCACTGTTGCACACCAGGTCTCCCATTATGGGGCAGCTACTGGCAAACGTCAGCAGGCTGTATTGGCTATGAAGTGTTTGGGCGACAACAGACACACCTCGGAAGTTCTGTCCGAGTTCTTGCAGCAAGAAACGCAGTCGTGGCTGGGCACTGTAGATCTTGAGGCAGGCAAGGTAGTGAGTGATAACGGAAGGAATTTCATGGCTGCCATTTCCCTTTCCCAACTGAAACACATTCCTTGCCTGGCTCACACCTTAAACCTGGTGGTGCAGTGCTTCCTGAAAAGTTATCCGGGGTTATCCGACCTGCTCCTCAAAGTGCGTGGACTTTGCGCACATATCCGCCGTTCGCCTGTACACTCCAGCCGTATGCAGACCTATCAGCGTTCTTTGAACCTTCCCCAGCATCGCCTAATCATAGACGTTGTTACAAGGTGGAACTCAACAATGCACATGCTTCAGAGACTGTGCGAACAGAGGCGGGCTGTTATGTTTTTGTGGGAGGATACACATACACGGGCAGGCAGTAGGATGGCAGACATGGAGTTGTCAGGTGTGCAGTGGTCGAAGATTCAAGACATGTGTCAAGTCCTTCAGTGTTTTGAGGAATGCACACGGCTGGTTAGTGCAGACAACGCCATAATAAGCATGAGCATCCCCCTAATGTGTCTGCTGATGCAAAGTTTGACGCACATAAAGGATCAGGCGTCTGCACCAGAGGAAGAGGAAAGCCTTGATGACAGTCAGCCATTGTCTGGTCAGGGCAGTGTACAGGACGAGGTAGCGGGCGAAGAGGAGGTGGAGGATGAGGAGGATGATGGGGATGAGTATATTTTTAATGAGGAAGCTTTCCCGGGGTCATTGGAAATTGGTGGCGTGGCAAGGGCGGGTTCTGGTTTTTTGAGGGACACAAGTGACGTAGATTTGCCTGCAACTGCCCCTCAACCAAGCACAACCGCAGATTTGACAACTGGAACTTTGGCCCACATGGCGGATTATGCCTTGCGTATCCTCAAAAGGGACACACGCATTACAAAAATGATGAATGATGACGATTACTGGTTGGCCTGCCTCCTTGATCCTCGCTATAAAGGCAAATTGCAAAATATTATGCCACATGAGAACTTGGAACTAATATTAGCAACAAAACAATCAACTATTGTTGACCGTTTGCTTCTGGCATTCCCTGCACACAGCGCCCGTGATCGTTCTCACACGAGCTCCAGGGACCAGCAGACCAGAGGTGTTAGAGGGGCAGAAATCAGAAGTGGCGTTGGCCAGAGGGGTTTTCTGACCAGGTTGTGGAGTGATTTTGCTATGACCGCAGACAGGACAGGTACTGCAGCATCAATTCAAAGTGACAGGAGACAACATTTGTCCAGTATGGTTACAAACTATTTTTCATCCCTTATCAACGTTCTCCCTCAACCGTCATTCCCATTTGATTACTGGGCATCCAAATTAGACACCTGGCCAGAATTGGCAGAATATGCATTGCAGGAGCTTGCTTGCCCGGCAGCTAGTGTCCTATCAGAAAGAGTATTCAGTGCTGCAGGTTCAATACTAACTGAAAAAAGGACTCGTCTGGCTACCCAAAATGTAGATGATCTAACCTTCATTAAAATGAACCACAACTGGATTTCGAAATCTTTTGCCCCACCTTGCCCGGCTGACACCTAACTTTCCTATGAAAAGGTCTTGCCTGTGGACTCTTCTGAATGACTTTTCCAATCTCGTAATATTCTGCACCTGATTGTCCAGCATACGACATGTTTACTCCTAACAAAATGGCCAAACTCCCCACACGGGGCCGTGGTATCGCCACTTTGCGCCAGCACCCGTGAGAGTGCTGTTTGTCTGAAGAGGTGGGTGTGCCCGCTTTTGGTCGACGGCACTGCCACTGGGTCCCTCATAGTACAATAAAGTGTCTCTGGCGGTGGTGGTGCGCACCCAACGTCAGACACACCATTGTAATATGAGGGGCCCTGGGCCTGTACCGCCGGCCACAAGACAGTTCCCCCCCCAGCTCAAACAGTGCTCTACCACTAGCAAAATTATCTCTCACAGCTTCACCAATGTTTAGTCTATGCGCTGACATCCTTCAATGCCTGGCACTGACAATACCATTGTTTTGACATTTTTGTTATGTTAGGCCTTCGAAGCCTGTCTGCGGTCCGTTCTTTCTACAACTACTACACTGACCAGGCCACTGCTGGCCGTGTTCCCCTGGAACCAATTTAAACTTGCCTACAGCCAGCCCAATTTTGTTATGTTAGGCCTTCTTAGCCTGTCTGCCGTCACTCCTTCCACTAGACTTCCACTGACCAGACCACTGTTGCCCGTGTACCCCTGGAACCAATTTTAAATTACCAACAGCCAAATGTTATTATGTTAGGCCTTTGATGCCTGTCTGCCGTCACTCCTTCCACTAGACTTCCACTGACCAGACCACTGTTGCCCGTGTACCCCTGGAACCAATTTTAAATTGCCAACAGCCCAATGTTATGATGTTAGGCCTTTGATGCCTGTCTGCCGTCACTCCTTCCACTAGGCCTCCACTGACCTGTCTACTGCTGCCCGTGTTCCCATGGAACCAATTGTAAATTGCCTACAGCCAGCCCATTTTATTACGTTAGGCCTTCGAAGCCTGTCTGCGGTCCCTCCTTCCACTAGGCCTCCACTTACCTGTCTACTGCTGCCCGTGTTCCCCTGGAACCAATTTTAAATTGCCTACAGGCAGCCCAATTTATTATGTTAGGCCTTCGAAGCCTGTCTGCGGTCCCTCCTTCCACTAGGCCTCCACTTACCTGTCTACTGCTGCCCGTGTTCCCCTGGAACCAATTTTAAATTGCCTACAGCCAGCCCATTTTATTATGTTAGGCCTTCGAAGCCTGTCTGCGGTCCCTCCTTCCACTAGGCCTCCACTTACCTGTCTACTGCTGCCCGTGTTCCCCTGGAACCAATTTTAAATTGCCTACAGCCAGCCCATTTTATTATGTTAGGCCTTCGAAGCCTGTCTGCGGTCCCTCCTTCCACTAGGCCTCCACTTACCTGTCTACTGCTGCCCGTGTTCCCCTGGAACCAATTTTAAATTGCCTACAGGCAGCCCAATTTATTATGTTAGGGCTTCGAAGCCTGTCTGCGGTCCCTCCTTCCACTAGGCCTCCACTGACCTGTCTACTGCTGCCCGTGTTCCCCTGGAACCAATTTTAAACTGCCTACAGGCAGCCCAATTTATTATGTTAGGGCTTCGAAGCCTGTCTGCGGTCCCTCCTTCCACTAGGCCTACACTGACCTGTCTACTGCTGCCCGTGTACCCCTTGAACCAACATCATAAAATAAAAAAAAAAGGATTTTGCTTATAAAAAAGAAAATACTGGTGAGATATCAAATGCAGACATTTTAACATTAAAAACAAACACACAACTAAAATCTGGTACAGTACTAAAAATGGCCACCAGCTACAATTACTTTATCCTGCAAGTATTTAACTGAAAGGTTTTTTAAATTGAAAACACAGATATGGCATCCACCGAGTGTTGTCCTGTCGCGTCTTCTTTATATTATTGCCAAGAAGATGCAAAACAATGAAAATAATAAAATCATTAATTACCAAAATAATAGAGAAAGTCAACACCACATTGCAAATAAACATTCATTCCAAATAAAGAAGCAGGGCGCGTCCGAGGGTGAGTATATACCTAATAAGAATATAATCACCCTCGGACGCGCAATGCTTATTTCCAACAGCCTTCCTTCCTAAGAATCAGCCCTTCCGTGGTGTAGAGAGACGTTGTGTTACACTTCAAGGTGTTCCCCAGGTTGTCTTTCCTGAGCTTCGATCTTCCGGCTCTCGTTTAGTAGTTCTTGGAAACTACACTGCATTAGGCCTTCAAATTGGGTATGGGGTGTAGAGAGAGGGTGTGTTACACTCCAAGGTGTTCCCCAGGTTGCCTTTCCTGAGCTTCGATCTTCCGGCTCTCGTTTAGTAGTTGTTGGAAACTACGCTGCATTAGGCCTTCAAATTGGGTATGGGGTGTAGAGAGAGGGTGTGTTACACTCCAAGGTGTTCCCCAGGTTGCCTTTCCTGAGCTTCGATCTTCCGGCTCTCGTTTAGTAGTTCTTGGAAACTACACTGCATTAGGCCTTCAAATTGGGTATGGGGTGTAGAGAGAGGGTGTGTTACACTCCAAGGTGTTCCCCAGGTTGCCTTTCCTGAGCTTCGATCTTCATGCTCTCGTTTAGTAGTTGTCGGAAACTACGCTGCATTAGGCCTACAAATTGGGTATGGGGTGTAGAGAGAGGGTTTGTTACACTCCAAGGTGTTCCCCAGGTTGCCTTTCCTGAGCTTCGATCTTCCGGCTCTCGTTTAGTAGTTGTTGGAAACTACGCTGCATTAGGCCTTCAAATTGGGTATGGGGTGTACAGAGAGGGTGTGTTACCCTCCAAGGTGTTCCCCAGGTTGCCTTTCCTGAGCTTCGATTTTCCGGCTCTCGTTTAGTAGTTCTTGGAAACTACACTGCATTAGGCCTTCAAATTGGGTATGGGGTGTAGAGAGAGGGTGTGTTACACTCCAAGGTGTTCCCCAGGTTGCCTTTCCTGAGCTTCGATATTCCGGCTCTCGTTTAGTAGTTGTTGGAAACTACACTGCATTAGGCCTACAAATTTGGTATGGGGGAAACATTGGCGCATCTGCGGTCCCTCCTTCCTCTAGGCCTCCACTGACCTGTCTACTGCTGCCCGTGTTCCCCTGGAACCAATTTTAAATTGCCTACAGGCAGCCCAATTTATTATGTTAGGGCTTCGAAGCCTGTCTGCGGTCCCTCCTTCCACTAGGCCTCCACTGACCTGTCTACTGCTGCCCGTGTACCCCTTGAACCAACATCATAAAATAAAAAAAAAAGTATTTTGCTTATAAAAAAGAAAATACTGGTGAGATATCAAATGCAGACATTTTAACATTAAAAACAAACACACAACTAAAATCTGGTACAGTACTAAAAATGGCCACCAGCTACAATTACTTTCTCCTGCAAGTAGTTAACTGAAAGGTTTTTTAAATTGAAAACACAGATATGGCATCCACCGAGTGTTGTCCTGTCGCGTCTTCTTTATATTATTGCCGAGAAGATGCAAAACAATGAAAATAATAAAATCATTAATTACCAAAATATTAGAGAAAGTCAACACCACATTGCAAATAAACATTCATTCCAAATAAAGAAGCAGGGCGCGTCCGAGGGTGAGTATATACCTAATAAGAATATAATCACCCTCGGACGCGCAATGCTTATTTCCAACAGCCTTCCTTCCTAAGAATCAGCCCTTCCGTGGTGTAGAGAGACGTTGTCTTACACTCCAAGGTGTTCCCCAGGTTGCCTTTCCTGAGCTTCGATCTTCCGGCTCTCGTTTAGTAGTTGTTGGAAACTACGCTGCATTAGGCCTTCAAATTGGGTATGGGGTGTAGAGAGAGGGTGTGTTACACTCCAAGGTGTTCCCCAGGTTGCCTTTCCTGAGCTTCGATCTTCATGCTCTCGTTTAGTAGTTGTCGGAAACTACGCTGCATTAGGCCTACAAATTGTGTATGGGGTGTAGAGAGAGGGTTTGTTACACTCCAAGGTGTTCCCCAGGTTGCCTTTCCTGAGCTTCGATCTTCCGGCTCTCGTTTAGTAGTTGTTGGAAACTACGCTGCATTAGGCCTTCAAATTGGGTATGGGGTGTAGAGAGAGGGTGTGTTACACTCCAAGGTGTTCCCCAGGTTGCCTTTCCTGAGCTTCGATCTTCCGGCTCTCGTTTAGTAGTTCTTGGAAACTACACTGCATTAGGCCTTCAAATTGGGTATGGGGTGTAGAGAGAGGGTGTGTTACACTCCAAGGTGTTCCCCAGGTTGCCTTGCCTGAGCTTCGATCTTCCGGCTCTCGTTTAGTAGTTCTTGGAAACTACACTGCATTAGGCCTACAAATTGGGTATGGGGTGGAGAGAGATGGTGTGTTACACTCCAAGGTGTTCCCCAGGTTTCCTTGCCATTGCTTCGGTCTTCCGACTCTCGTTTAGTAGTTGTAGAAAAGTACACTGCATTAGGCCTACAAAATGGGTATGGGGTGTAGAGAGAGGGTGTGTTACACTCCAAGGTGTTCCCCAGGTTGCCTTTCCTGAGCTTCGATATTCCGGCTCTCGTTTAGTAGTTGTTGGAAACTACACTGCATTAGGCCTACAAATTTGGTATGGGGGAAACATTGGCGCATCTGCGGTCCCTCCTTCCTCTAGGCCTCCACTGACCTGTCTACTGCTGCCCGTGTTCCCCTGGAACCAATTTTAAATTGCCTACAGGCAGCCCAATTTATTATGTTAGGGCTTCGAAGCCTGTCTGCGGTCCCTCCTTCCACTAGGCCTCCACTGACCTGTCTACTGCTGCCCGTGTACCCCTTGAACCAACATCATAAAATAAAAAAAAAAAGTATTTTGCTTATAATAAAGAAAATACTGGTGAGATATCAAATGCAGACATTTTAACATTAAAAACAAACACACAACTAAAATCTGGTACAGTACTAAAAATGGCCACCAGCTACAATTACTTTCTCCTGCAAGTAGTTAACTGAAAGGTTTTTTAAATTGAAAACACAGATATGGCATCCACCGAGTGTTGTCCTGTCGCGTCTTCTTTATATTATTGCCGAGAAGATGCAAAACAATGAAAATAATAAAATCATTAATTACCAAAATAATAGAGAAAGTCAACACCACATTGCAAATAAACATTCATTCCAAATAAAGAAGCAGGGCGCGTCCGAGGGTGAGTATATACCTAATAAGAATATAATCACCCTCGGACGCGCAATGCTTATTTCCAACAGCCTTCCTTCCTAAGAATCAGCCCTTCCGTGGTGTAGAGAGACGTTGTGTTCCACTCCAAGGTGTTCCCCAGGTTGCCTTTCCTGAGCTTCGATCTTCCGGCTCTCGTTTAGTAGTTCTTGGAAACTACACTGCATTAGGCCTTCAAATTGGGTATGGGGTGTAGAGAGAGGGTGTGTTACACTCCAAGGTGTTCCCCAGGTTGCCTTTCCTGAGCTTCGATCTTCATGCTCTCGTTTAGTAGTTGTCGGAAACTACGCTGCATTAGGCCTACAAATTGGGTATGGGGTGTAGAGAGAGGGTTTGTTACACTCCAAGGTGTTCCCCAGGTTGCCTTTCCTGAGCTTCGATCTTCCGGCTCTCGTTTAGTAGTTGTTGGAAACTACGCTGCATTATGCCTTCAAATTGGGTATGGGGTGTAGAGAGAGGGTGTGTTACACTCCAAGGTGTTCCCCAGGTTGCCTTTCCTGAGCTTCGATCTTCCGGCTCTCGTTTAGTAGTTCTTGGAAACTACACTGCATTAGGCCTTCAAATTGGGTATGGGGTGTAGAGAGAGGGTGTGTTACACTCCAAGGTGTTCCCCAGGTTGCCTTTCCTGAGCTTCGATCTTCCGGCTCTCGTTTAGTAGTTCTTGGAAACTACACTGCATTAGGCCTACAAATTGGGTATGGGGTGGAGAGAGATGGTGTGTTACACTCCAAGGTGTTCCCCAGGTTTCCTTGCCATTGCTTCGGTCTTCCGACTCTCGTTTAGTAGTTGTAGAAAAGTACACTGCATTAGGCCTACAAAATGGGTATGGGGTGGAGAGAGATGGTGTGTTACACTCCAAGGTGTTCCCCAGGTTGCCTTTCCTGAGCTTCTATCTTCAGGCTCTCATTAAATTGTGGTTAAATGGAACAACTGCATTTGGCGTACTAGTTGGTTTGGGGCCTACTATCGGTGTCTGCCACTCCTTGCTGTTCTCCTGGTTTCCTGTCCTGAAATTCCATTTTCAGGCTCTCGTTAAGTAGTTGTTAATGTTAGACTGCATTTGGCCTACTAGTTGGGTTGGGGCCTACTATCGGTGTCTGCCACTCCTTGCTGTTCTCCTCCACTGAACAAAGCTGTGCCGCCTGTTTACTACGGTTGCCAATTTTGAACTGCATTTCGACTACTTACTGATTTGGCCCTACTCTCTGTGTCAGCCTCTCATTCCAGTTGTCCTCCACTGCAATGCCCCCTGGTTATTCCTGTGTTACCAATTTTGAACTGCATTTAGCCCACTTTATTCTTTGGGCCTATATCTGTGTTTCCACTTCATCATGCCCATTGCCCAGCCAGTGATAGATGAGTCTGCTGGTACATTGACCCATAACGCAACATTCCCCGTGCATGCTACACAACAACATTGTGACCCTGCTGAAAGTCAGGTTGCTCTTCCCGCATACCATACCACCTTACACGGGGACAAAGAGGAAGGTGCAGATGAAAGTGCAGGTTCCTTCATCAGGTGGGGGGAGGAATACTAGTTGGCGACGTCACTGGCACAGGGCCTCTCATAGTACGCAAAAGTGTTGCTGCCGGTGGGAGGCGCCCCCGCCGTGCAAACACACCGCTGTACTTTGAGGGGCCCTGTGCCAGTGCCAATGCCAACAAGTGGGCCCCCCCTGCTTGCTCAGGATCACAGCACTTGCAAAGTTGAAATACTTACCTCTCCCTGCTCCACTGCCGTGACGTGGTCCAGATTTCCTGGGCCCACTAATTACTTGAACCAGCCCTACCCCACACAACTTTAGCCAAATGACCCCCAATTTCAAATGCCTTCCAATTATTATAAGGTAAATTACGCTTGACAAGCTTCATTAAGAAGAATGGATGGTTTTGACATTAAAATGGGCACTCTAGGTGTTTTCCTGGCCCCCACTCACTGCCGACTATGCTGCCCCATTGACTTGCATTGGGTTTCGTGTTTCGGTCGATCCCGACTTTTCGTCATAATCGGCCGATTTCACTCGACCCGACTTTTGAGATAGTCGGGTTTCGCGAAACCCGGCTCGACTCTAAAAAGGTCAAGGTCGCTCAACTCTAGTCTAGACCATAGAATAATTAACCTAGATAGAAATGCTTATTTATAAAATTATGGTGTGTGGGTAGATTCTGGATATGCTAATGTAGTGGGTCAATTTATGAAAATATGTACGCACCATGTTTAGTTTTCAACAGATACTTCCAAAAGTTACAGAAAGATTTTATAGCAAAATAATAGTTATGCCTTTTACCAATATTTGTTATTTTTATTTTCATTTAAAGTCCAGGATCAAATACAATTCTTATGGGTATAACCTCATTTCAGTAACATACTTTTATTCCAATATCATTTCATTAGTTTGGCAAATCTTTAAGCTCCTGGGCATCAATCTGTAACAGGGCAACAATATATTAAGTTGTATTTATAGCTTTAGTGTTGATCTATGTATCAGATTCACTAGTTCAAGGTGTTAAAGCTCAATTGTTTGACGTGAACTCACTAAGCTGAAAATCTCAATAGAGATCTGGACAGACCAGTAGCACAGTGGGCAGGACTTGCCAGATGGCATATATAAAGAACTGCAAAAAAGACAAAAGGGTAAGCTGGATGGCAGGCAACAAGAAGAACAGGATGCACTAGACGATACGAATTCTCAGACAAGCACAAGAACTGAAGAAGTCTATCCAGTCAATGCATCCTAATCAGCACTGGCAGTGTTTATTCGGCATTTACATCAATCAAGAATAGAGAGATTGTAATTAACCATGTCTGTCTTCTCTATAGGGAATCTGTCTTTGTTTGAAAGCAGGTTCTATGCCCCCATAACTGAACAATGATGGGCATGCAGCATACTCTTCATTGATGTTTTATCTTGTAAGTGCAGATTAAAGTGGGTACCTCCCTGGCATTTAAAGACTACAAGCAGTCTGCAATTGATTAAAGAGAATCACTGGAGAAGACCAACAGCTATACCTACCTTGGTCTGGTGCCAAACAGGGAGCCTCAAGCAAGCAGCAGAGGCCCTGAAAGGAAAAACATGCAGAACCTTCTATGCCATCAGAAGACAAATGTTCCACCTCAAACCACCGGTGAGAGTCTGGCTTAAGATATTCGATAGCGTCATCACTCCTATACTGCTCTATGGCAGGTGTTACGGAACTGAAAGACAGAACTAGGATAGAAGGGGGAAAACTGACCCTGCACTGAGACTAGGCTGATACCCTACAATGGAGTGACACAATGGAGTGACACATTCCTTGCAAATAGACCCACCGATAATCCTAGGTTAATCTCAGCAAAGACCTATAGATAGGGGGAAGGAGGTCCCTGAAAGATCTAAGGACTGGTTATAAAAAGAGTAGCAAAGTGAAGGACAGCATCCAATCCAGGTGATGTATAAAAAGATGCTTGAAAAAGACCTGTATGGTTGAAACGTTGCATTTGGCACAATAAAGGACTTTTTATACTTCACCTGGATTGGATGATGTCCTTCACTTTGCTGCGGTATGTACTTTTCCATTTGGGTCCAGTGGAACTAGGACAGGCAACCCTATATCAGTTGTGCTGTCGACTATTTTCTAATATTTGGGTATAAAAACAAGTCACCTCCTAATAGAAAACACAGAGTTGGCTGCAGAAACCAACTGAAAACAGAAACTAAAGATAGCAGAACCAGAGATCCCAGAACTGCACAATATCAAACACAGAAAGCTATCAAAGCACTTAGCCAGAACTAGCCAGAACTCTAGCGGATTAACACAGCAGATGCTGGGTAATAAAGGATGATACAATCACCTGACCTAAGACAACCCAGCACCAGGGGAAAAGGACCAGCAGTCAGAAAACCACAACAAGATGGCGGATGGTCAAAAACAAAACAGATTCTAACAGTAGCGAGGTTTGGGGCCTAAAGACTTAACCAGAGCAGACAAAGTGGGATTCCAGCCCAACTGAAGTCTTCCACCTGGAATTCTGCAAATATCTCCTCCAAGTACAATGCAGCACCTCAAACATAGCCTGTTGGGCAGAATTGGGTTGATTCCCCCTATGGCTAGCTATAAACAAGAGGGCACTTTCAAACCAGGTGCACATACAGAGCAGCAACCCCAGCTTCTCCCATCATAAAGCACTAGTGAGCCAAAGCCCAGAGCAAGCCACAAACTCCGGCAGCCAGTCAAGCCAAAGTCAGCAACCCACCCTGACAAAAGCTGAAATAAAGAAGATCTCAGAGAGCTACAAGATGCAATATATAGAGGGTTGGCAGACTGAATTAGAGAACTCCCAGAAACTCACTCTCTACCAATCACTGCGGAGGGTCTATGCTCTGACCCCATATTTGGAGAGGTTACATCACTCCAAAAGCAGGAAGACCCTGAGTCTATACAGACTGAGTGCCCACAGTCTAGAGGTGGTAACAGGGCAGCACCGACAGACATACAAGCCACGGGAGACTATGCCAGCACTGCCAACAGGGGCACTGGAGGACAAGGCGTACTTCCTGCTTCACTGCAGCAAATGTGCAGCAGTGAGGGCCTCCCACTTCCAGATACTTTCCATTCCCAACCCAGACTTCCCATCCATGGAAGAGGAGAGGAAACTCTGCATTCTACTGGAGGAAGAGGAATCAACAGTAGAG
Organism: Ranitomeya imitator; assembly: GCF_032444005.1. Classification (NCBI taxonomy): domain Eukaryota; kingdom Metazoa; phylum Chordata; class Amphibia; order Anura; family Dendrobatidae; genus Ranitomeya; species Ranitomeya imitator. Next base: position 376,762,535 of record NC_091285.1, read on the forward strand.
CTTGCCGCCAATACGTCACTATGTGTCATAAGCTGAGTGGAACTTTAAAACCCCAAATGGACTATTAGTTCCCAAATTGTGCCCCCAACACCCCATTCCCATAATTGGCAACACTAAATGTATTTTGGTACTGCCAATAAAGCCTATTTGAGTTTGAGTTTGAATCTCTCAGCAGGATTTAGTACTGTAAAGTTATTCAAAGCCCAAAATAGCACTTTGATACTGAATAATCTGATACCTGCTGCATCTAATGACATCTTTTAGGCATTGATGTGCATTGAGGCGAACCTAGGGCATGGTCTTTTTCTGCTTCTCCATCCTTCTGCCAACCTCCTCTGTTTCTTTGCCTCTGCCTCCTTTTAATAATTCCATGCCACTGCAGCCAACATTGATGTGGGTGGCACATGTGCAGTGTGATTCTACAGCTTTGTGTCTTCAATTTAATAGCATCGGAGGAGGCGCATGCAAAGATCGAGATTTTGGCTTAGTGAAGAAGTCATTGAGCTGAAATCTTGATATACACATTCACCATTTTATTGAAGACTAACTGTGGAATCACACTGCACACTGCCCTGCGCCGCCCACCCTAATGTAGGCAGTGTCGGCATGGAAATGGTGCCAGTCACTGAATAATCAGACACCTGTGGAAGAAACAGAAGAGGCTGGTGGAGGGATGGAACAGTAGAAGAAGATGCCACCCCTTAGGCCTGCCCTGATGTACAGCGATGCACAGAATATGTCATTAAATGTCAACTTTAGAGTTTGATAAAAAACAAGTACAGATTCTATTCTGATACACAACAGGTAACTATCAGATCATTCAGCATCAGGCTGCTGTCACACTAGCAGTATTTTGTCAGCATTTTACATCAGTATTTGTAAGCCAAAACCAGTGGAACAAATAGAAGAAAAGTATAATAAAAACATAGGCACCACTTGCATTTATCACCCACTCCTGGTTTTGGCTTACAAATACTGATGTAAAATACTGACCAAATACTGCTAGTGTGATGGCAGCCTCACAGTGCCAATTTGGCCATGGCTTTAATTTGTAGTGCTAAATACTGCTGACAGGTTCTCTTTAAAGAAAAAATGCACTTGGATGCAGCAGCATTTGAAGTATAAACAAAGCAAGAAGTTAATTTGTTATACAGCAGGCAAAGGATTAATCCCCAGATCTAAGCCAGAAAGTAGCTGCCAGTTGTAGAAACCACAGGAATTTACAGAGAAGATAGCCAGCTGGGAGGACGAATGAGGCTATATCAGATGTACACAGTAACAGAAAACTAGCTTACTCAATACTCATACACACAGGTAAAAGAGTTGGTCTTAAAAGGGCTTATGAGATGATGATGTCACTGAAGTCTGCCAGACAACCTGTGAAACATGGAGTGGACAACAGAAAAAGAAGAGGGCCTTTAAAGAAAGGACAAGAAGTTGGTGCCTAAGCCAGGGCAGGTGCATGATGCTGGTGTGTAACTGCTAGTTTTATACCACTTATAATTACATCAGTGATCAGTGAGACCACTTTGATGTCAAATTATAAGTTTTTATTCAAAATGAAATATTTTTCGAATGCTCTCATATTTAAGGTACTGGAGCTCTGGAACCCGGGAACTGGGCTTATCAGGGCTTCAGTATTAATATACCATGTCTGCGAATTGAGATACTGATTTGGCTTTTATCCTAAGTCATATTGCACGACTCGTTAAAGGGTTGATTGTGACTTGTAGGATCGCTACTTCCAACAGGTGGCACTATAGAGTTTAAGTCCTCTTTTTCTCAGAAGAGGCAATTTGCATATTTAGTTTCCCAGAGGAGCATTGCGCAGCAAATAAGCCTCCTTACCTCGACAAGCCAGCTGGTATGTCACTCTCCATAAGGAGAAACGTTGCTCCTTAGACCCCAGTCCAGAGCCTCTCACCTAGCCATATCAGTTCTCATGCTTCGCACTGACGAGGGCCAACAGCCCGAAACACCGTGTCTGTGAATTGAGATACTGATTTGGCTTTTATCCTAAGTCATATTGCACAACTCGTTAAAGGGTTGATTGTGACTTGTAGGATCACTACTTCCAACAGGTTGCGCTACAGAGTTTAAGTTCTCTTTTTCTCAGAAGAGGCAATTTGCATATAGTGAAGGTCGACATGCTCAACTTTTACTCTATTCATTGTTTGTAGTTAAGATTGCCGAAAAGAGATGAAGCTGTCATCGAATGTCTCTGACAGTCCTATGGGCAATTAAAAGGTCAGATACAATGCACCAAGGAATAGAGTGTCATTGGACACCAGAGAAGAAGGTGAACGATGAGTATATTAACCCCCTTCTGACATCGGATATAATATTCCATCCATGTGACCTGGAACAATTTGACCATGGAAGGAATATTACATTATCGCGATTGCCCGCGCTTCTGGGGGGTGCACGGGTGATTGCCGCTGGGTGTCAGCTGATTCCCCTGAAATACTGCGATCTAACAAAATCACTGCATTCCAGAAGCCAACAAAGGGCTGACAGTCCCTCTGCCTTCAGATCGGAGACACGAGACGCGGGGTCCCGATCATTGCCATGGTTACCCAATGTTGTCATGACAATATCCAGGTCACCAGAGCTAGGAAACTTGTTGATAATGCACAGAGCATGATCAGCAAGTCTCTCTGTCAGTGCAGTACTGACAGCTTCTATGGCATGCAGACACTGTAAATAGTGGTTAGCCTGCAAAAAATGAATGTCCCATAGTGGGAAAAAGTAAAAAATATAGAAAAAAAATAATAATAATAATTGTTAAAATATTTTTATAAATATAAAAAATAATAATAAAAAATCAATATATATTCTATCTCTAAATAAATATTTGAATGAAAAAAATGTAAATGAACAATAAAAGTACCATATAAACTCGTGTAAAAGCCAAGTTTTTCAGCACATTTTTGTGCTGAAAACGCCCCCCTTGGCTTATGCACAAGTCATTGTCCCAGAAAGCAGGCGGGGGAGCGGCAGAGCAATGGGTCACAGAGGCAGGAGCCGGCGGTTGTGGCTAAAGCCTGTGCCACTGCTAAAGAGAAATTAATATTCATTTCTCTTATAGCATGCACAGTGGCAGCTGCAGCCGAGGATTTCCAGAAGATATCCTACTCACCCTCCAGTGTGCCCTCGCAGCATCTCAGTGCCGCCTTCCAGTTGCTCTTCCTATGCTGAGCGATCACGTTGCACCGCTCATTAAGGTAATGAATATGCACGTATCTCCACTCCCATAGGCATGGAGGGAATATTCATTACCTTAATGAGCGGTGCCACGTGATCACTCAGCACAGGAAGAGCAACTGGAAGCAGGCCCAACGAGATGCTGCGAGGGCATGCTGGAGGGTGAGTAGGATGTTGTATTTTTTTGTAATAGGAAGCATGCATACAAGGATGGGAGGGGGGAGCCACGCATACCAGGACAACGATCGTGGGAGCCACGCATACCAGGACAGTGACGGGGAGCCATGCATACCAGGACAGTGATGGGGAAAGCCACCCAGTTTTTCATGGCAAAATTAGGTGCCTCGGCTTATACTTGGGTCGGCTTATACTCGAGTATATTCGGTACACATATTTGGTGTCGCCGTGTCCGTAATGACCCGACCTATAAAACTATCCCTCTAGTTAACCCCTTTAGCGAACACCATTAAAAAAAAGGCAAAAAGCAATGCTTTATCATACCACCGAACAAAAAGTGGAATAACACGTGATCAAAAAGACGGATATAAATAAACATGGTACTGCTGAAAACGTCATCTTGTCCTGCAAAAATTAAGCCACCATACAGCTCCATCAGCGGAAAAAAAAAGTTATAGTGCTCATAATAAAGTGATGCAAAAATAATTATTTTTTCTATAAAGTAGTTTTTATTGTATAAAAGTGCCAAAACATAAAAAAAAATAAATGAGGTGTCGCTGTAATCATACTGACCCGAAGAATAAAACTGCCTTATCAATTTTACCACAAGTGGAATGGCATAGATCCCCGCCAAAAAAGAAATTCATGAATTGCTGGTTTTTGTTCATTTTGCTTCTCAAAAATCGGAATGGAAAGTGATAAAAAAATTCAATGTGCCCTTAAATTGTACCAATAAAAATGTCAACTCGTCCTGCAAAAAACAAGACCTCACATGACTCTGTGGGCCAAAATATGGAAAAATGTTATCTCTCAAAATGTAGAGATGCAAAAAACTATTATTTGCAATAAAAAGCATCTTTTAGTGTGTGACAGCAACCAAATATAAAAACCCACTACAAGGCCTATTTCAACACCCTGATATTTGCGGTACCAGAGATGTCAGTGTCCAATACGTGTGGCACACGTGTGGCAACCGTGTGCCACATCAGTATCACACGGATGGGTGCCAGGGAAAAAGCATTACAGTAAGCGCTGTTCCCCGGGGCCGGGTGCTGAACATGGCTCTCATTATTTTCCCCTGCTCTGCTGGCGATCGGCGCGGGCAGGGGAGAATGATGAGAGTCATATTTAAGTAATAAAAGACACTGCAGGCGGAGGCTGATGGGACTATTACTCCCATCAGCCTACCCTTGCTGCTGCTAATAACAGTGACAGCAGGAGTGGCTGTTGGGAGTATTCATCAGCCAATGCCAGCGCTATAAATAAATAAATTAAAAAAGGCATGGATTCTCCTGTATTTTTCTATAACCAGCCATGCAAAACTCACAGCTGGGGGATGCAACCCTCAGCTGTTATCTTCAGAAAGGTTGGTTATCAAGAATAGAGGGGTCCACATGCTGTTTTTATTATTATTTTTTTTTACAAACAACCTTGCTAAAGCTCACAGCTGGGGGCTAGTATCCTGAGGCTGGTAAGGGCCATATATATTGACCCCCCAACCTAAAAATAGCAGCTCGCAGCTGCCCAGAAAAGGCACATTTATTAGATGCACCAATTCTTGCATTTTCCCTGGATCTTCTCACTTTCTTTGTAGCAGTGGCAAGTGAGGTTCATATTTGTGGGGTTGATGTCACCTTTGTATTGTCACGTGACTTCAAGCCCACCGCTTAGTAAAGGAGAGGCATCTATAAAACACATATCCATTATTAATCCTATAGTTTCTCCCAGATGTGAGTTTTGCAATATTGATTCATACAGAATGGTCCCCATACACTGCTTCATACATAATGAGCCCTATATATTGCTCCATACATAATGGGCCCCATACAATGCTCCATACATAATGGGCCCCATATATTGCTCCATACATATTAAGCCCCATATATTGCTCCATGCATAGTATGCCCCATATATTGCTCATATAATGTTCAATACACTATGAACCCCATATATATTGCTCCAAAGATAAAAAATACTAGCCTTTCCTCGCTAACCTCTCCTGTGATCTGGACTCCTCAAAGTCGATGTCTTCCGGTTCTCTGCACTGTGACTGCTCAGAGCAGAAGATGCACAGGGAGAGGTAAGTATTGCAAGCACCGGAGCCATGAGCAAACAGGGGGCACTTGTGGGTGCTGGCATCAGGTTCCCATAGTGCCGGTGTGCCCGATGGCAAATAGGCCTCCACCTGCTTAGAGCCCGGGTGCTGATATTAACCTTGTTTAGACACATGTTTATTCTATGAAAAATTTACTGCAAGTGCTTCTTTAACTTTATGTTTGTTATTGTAAGGTGCAGCAGAAAATATTGGTGCAATTTAAATGATTTACTTATTCTTACTTCTACTTTATTATTTGTTTCAATCAGGTAAAGCAAGGTCACTATAATTCTGTAGTATAAAAAATGGACAGGCACATACCTCACATATCTTAAAAGTTAGGAATATAACCAGTTTCCAGCATCTAAGAATTTCCAAGGTTTAGGTAAACATGAGAAATGAAAAAAAGAAGTCAAACTTTAATTGAAAATGAGTCAGGAAGGGTGGTGGAAATATAACAGTTCATACTCAAGTAAAGTGAAATACCACATAAAGTAATTCCAAATGTTCAAAATGTATTCAGGGTTTCACATAAATATTGTGTCTGTTTATAGACAACCACACTAGGTAGTTATATGATGCCAACAACTCACACTGAACCATCTAGACATAAAGATAATTTCACATCTTGAAACAAAAATTTTAATATTTTTTGTGCCATCATTCTATTTGTCCACATGAAAAAAGTCAGAAGAAAGCCATTACTTCTTTACAGTAGGAATCGTGTTCCTTTCATCAGAGACCTTGTTGACCTCTCTCCAAATGTAATGTTTATGGTTTTGGCCAAATAGTTCAATTTTGGTCCCATCACTCCAAATTATCTTGTTCCAGAAGTTTTGAGGCTTGTCTCTGTGCTGATTTGTGTATTGTAGGTGAGACACTTTTGTGGCATTTGCACAGTAATGGCTTTCTTCTGGCGACTTGACCTTGCAGCCCATTTTTCTTCAAGTTCCTCCTTATTGTGCATCTTGAAACAGCCAAACTGCTAGTTTTCATAGAGTCCAGTATTTCAGCTGATGTTATTTGTGGGTTTTTCTTTGCATCTTGAAGAATTTTCCTGGCAATTGTGGACAAAATTTTTGTTGATCTACCTGACCGTGGTTTTGTTTTTACAGAGCCCCTGATTTTCCATTTGTTAACCACAGTTTGAGCGCTGTTGCCTGGCATTATCAATTCCTTGGAAATCTTTTATCCCTTTTTTTGTTTTATACAGTTCAACTTCCTTATCCCATAGATCCATTGACAATTCTTTTACTTTCCCCTTGACTCACAATCCAGAAACGTCAGTGGCTGGATGAAAGATGCAAGAGTCTGTCTGAATCCCAGAAACTCTCTTAGCTTTTACACACACTGATTACAAGCAAACAGGTCACAGGTGAGGATGTTACCTTTAGTAGCCTTTCAAAGCCATTTGTGTCAACTTCTGTGTATGTTATCAAGCCAAAATCACCAGGGTATGTGAACTTATGATCAGGGTCATTTGGATGTGATGGGTTGTCATTATGATTTAAAAAGAGAAAACACAGTAGTTTGACAATAAATGGCTTCACCCAACCACTAACCATGAGTGGAGAAAAAGTTTTGGTGTTACCATTCATATTCTCTGACAAAAAGCAAATATTCTGCCGGGGTATGTAAACTTTTGAGCCCAACTGTATAGTTGAATCCAGAAGTTAACAAACCCTATGTAAAAAGACACATATGCATTTTTTTTCTCGATATCTGAATTGAAATCAGAATAAACCTTTCCCTTTTAGGTCAATTAGGATTAACATAATTCATTATTAATATTTACCAAATGCCAGAATAATGAGAAAAGGAGAATGTTTTAAGGCATTTTTATTACTTACTGCAAAGTCAAAAGTTTACATACACTATGATTACTATGTCTTTAAACAATTCTGGACTGCCCATATAGTGATGTGTTTGGAAGCTTCTGATTTTTTGGCAAGATCTGAGTTAATTATAGGCACACCTGTGGATGTATTTTAATGCACACCTGAAACACACTGGTAGTTTGTGTAGCATCATTGGAAATTCTAAAGAAATCAATGACGATCATCCATACACCATTGAAGACACCAGTTGTAGTACCTCATTTGAATATTGTGAACAAAGTGTAGTTGTGGCAATTCAACACTCATAAAGGCTCTGCACACAGTACAAAGCCAGAAAAAATATATAAGAAGGGTCAGCCATTCACACTTGAAGGCAAAAATGTGGGGGCCTCTGTTGTGAATTCTGCTCTTGGGTTCCCTCCAGTGGTTGTTGGTGGGAATGCAGTTGTCTCTGACTCGCAGTCCTGGCCAGGTGTATCGGATAATTACAATTCTGACTGGGATATTTAGGTGTGCAGGATCCTTTAGCCCTTGCCAGTTGTCAATGTTTCTTTGGAAGTATTGGATCTCTGCCTGGCCTCTCCTGCTTATCTGCCAGCTCAGCAAAGATAAGGGTCTGTTTCTTTTCCTGTGGCACACGTGCAGTGTGCTTATATTCAGTACTGTTCGTTTGTTTGTCTTTTGTCCAGATTAGACTGTGTCTGTGTTTTCTTAGTCTGGTTGGTTTCACTGGAGTTGCAGATATACGCTCCTACATCTTTAGTTAGATGTAGGAAGTTTTTTGTATGTTCTGCTGTGGATTTTTAAGGGTTTTATACTGACCGCACAGAACTCTGTCCTATCCTGTCCTATCCAGCTAGAGTGGCCTCCTGTGCTAAATCCTGTTTTTTCTGCCTGTGTATGTTTTTTCCTCTCCGACTCACCGCCAAGATTTGTGGGGGTCTGTCTATCCTTTGGGGATTTTCTCTGAGGCAAGTCAGTATTCCGATTTCCATCTTTAGGGGTATTTAGTCCTCCGGCTGTGACGAGGTGTCTAGGTGTGTTAGGTACACTCCACGGCTACTTCTAGTTGCGGTGTTAAGTTCAGGTTTGCGGTCAGTATAGTGGCCACTTTCTCCAGTGAAAGTTCTCATGCAGCTCCAAGGTCACCGGATCATAACAGGCCTCATTCAAATATTTGGAAAATATAGTTGATATACTCCTACACTCATTAAGGTTTTGCACAACGTGCAAAGCCAGGAAATATTTATAAGGAGAGTCATCCAGTCAACCATAGAGCCTTTATGGCAACAACTGGCAGGCCTCATACAAATAATTGGAATGTGTAGTTGATTTACTCCTACACTCATAAAGAATTATAAGGAGGGCAATATAGTAATTCTCTTCATGTCTCCTCTTATTTTCCTCCTTCCTCAGTAGGCTAGGAGAACTGCCTCCAACTGCTTCCTGGAGCATCCGCAGTCTGAAAGAACCCCAGCGGTGAAAGCTGAGGCTTTGGCTCCAATATTCTTTTGGTCACTCCCTTGGTAGTCTTGCGGGATTCTGCCATCTTTGTCACCTTGTCGCCCACTAGGCACGCTACACTGTATGAATTACTACCGTATATACTCGAGTATAAGCCGACCTGAGTATAAGCCGACCCCCCTAATTTTGCCACAAAAAACTGGGAAAACTTATTGACTCGAGTATAAGCCTAGGGTGGAAATGCAGCATTTACCGGTGAATTTCAAAAATAAAAATAGATCATTATTTCCCCATAGCTGTGCCATATAGTGCTCTACACCATTCATATTTCCCCATAGCTGTGCCCCATATAGTGCTCTGCACCGTTCACTGTGCCCCCTAGCTGTGCCATATACAGTGCTCTGCACCGTTCACTGTGCCCCATAGCTGTGCCATATACGGTGCTCTGCACCGTTCACTGTGCCCCCTAGCTGTGCCTTATACGGTGCTCTGCACCGTTCATTGTGCCCCCTAGCTGTGCCATATACGGTGCTCTGCACCGTTCACTGTGCCCCCTAGCTGTGCCTTATACGGTGCTCTGCACCGTTCACTGTGCCCCCTAGCTGTGCCATATACGGTGCTCTGCACCGTTCACTGTGCCCCCTAGCTGTGCCTTATACGGTGCTCTGCACCGTTCACTGTGCCCCATAGATGTGCCATATACGGTGCCCTGCACCGTTCATTGTGCCCCCTAGCTGTGCCATATACGGTGCTCTGCATCGTTCACTGTGCCCCCTAGCTGTGCCTTATACGGTGCTCTGCACCGTTCATTGTGCCCCCTAGCTGTGCCTTATACGGTGCTCTGCACCGTTCATTGTGCCCCCTAGCTGTGCCTTATACGGTGCTCTGCACCGTTCATTGTGCCCCATATCTGTGCCCATATACAGTGCTCTGCACCGTTCATTGTGCCCCCTAGCTGTGCCTTATACGGTGCTCTGCACCGTTCATTGTGCCCCCTAGCTGTGCCTTATACGGTGCTCTGCACCGTTCATTGTGCCCCCTAGCTGTGCCTTATACGGTGCTCTGCACCGTTCACTGTGCCCCATAGATGCTCCACATTAATCTGTGCTGCCGCTGCTACTGCTGCAATAAAAAAAAAAAAACACATACTCACCTCCCTTGATTGCAGCTCCCGGCGTCTCGTTCCGGCGCCTCCATCTTCCCGGCGTCTCTGCTCTGACTGATCAGGCAGAGGGCGCCGCGCACACTATATGCGTCATCGCGCCCTCTGCCTGATCAGTCAGAGAGCGCAGACGCCGGGAAGATGGAGGCGCCGGCCGGGAAGATGGAGCGACGCTCGGCGGCTGGAACGAGGACAGGTGAATATTACATACTCACCTAGTCCTGGCGATCCTCGCGCTGTCCCCTCCTGGTCTTCGGCGCTGCAGCTTCTTTCTCTATCAGCGGTCACCGGCACCGCTGATTAGAGGAATGAATAGGCGGCTCCGCCCCTATGGGAGGTGGAGCCGCTTATTCATTTCTGTAATGAGCGGTCCCACGTGACCGCTGAAGAGAGGAAGAAGCTGCAGCGCCGAAGCCCGTGGGAGGGCAGGGACAGCGGGAGGATCGCTGGGACTAGGTAAGTATGCCTCAGCGCCCTCAGCCCCTCACCCGCCGACCCCACCGCTACCGTGACTCGAGTATAAGCCGAGGGGGGCACTTTCAGCCCTAAAATTTGGGCTGAAAATCTCGGCTTATACTCGAGTATATACGGTAATTTAATCCAGAAAAATATTTTAACTTTTTTTTTCAGTCTTATATACCACTGAAATGTAGCACAAAGCAGGTAATACTCTATTGATTACTATTTGAATCCAGAAAAATTTTTGAACTCTTTTTTTGAGTCTAATATACCACCGTAATGTAACAAAAAGCATTTAATACTCTATGGATGACAATATAGACAATTTTTTCAACCCCCCCAAAAAAGAATGTTGTCACATGCAGCAGCTGTATATTTAGCAATGGACTGCAAAACCTTAAGCCCTGCGTAGAGGCTAAATTCTGCTATTTTATCTGCTCCTGCAACTGTCCCTAGCTAAAAGCAAAATGTATCTGATACAAACAGCAAAGCACAAGATTAAATCATAGAAGGACTGTTTGAGTGATGGTTCATCATCAGTACCAGTATCAACACTAAAGGACTCTGATCAGTTAAACTATGGACACATTGGCCTGGATAACTGCTCTCTCCCTCAAATAAGAACTGTCACTAATCTGTGCAATGGCGTCAGTTCTTTTATAACCACTGATGAGGTAATGCGTACAGCCAATCCAAGTAATGCCACTACCAAGATGGCTACGGCATTACAAAGACTAGCAGGTGATCCCCACATGCTTATTGGCTGTGTAACAGGCG